>NW_026646096.1:0-100142 GCF_949987535.1 Balaenoptera acutorostrata | reverse complement strand
CCCACAGCTGATTGAGACATAAGGGTGGACACTCTTGGGGCTGAGAGGTTCGGTGAGGTTGGGTGAGCCAACGCAGACCCTTTCAAGTAATACTGCATGGTACCCATCCCATGGGTCCCAAATCTCCAGGTTCAAGGGCATCTTCCTACGTCGAAAACAGGCATGAGAAACCCAGAAGATGGTACACCGTGTGATCGGGAAAGGTTTCTAAAACGCACCTCATTTCTCATCTCCTTTGCTCGGGTTCGCCATTCCAGCCGATTTACTAGCCATCTCCCTCCTTGGAGAATCAGCACCTTTAACCTCCTGTTCCGTACAGGTTGCAATTTGTCCTGAGGATGAACGGGAAGAGGGGGAACCAATGAGAGACTAGCTCTAGGTGTTGGGACAGGCACAGGTCACTCTATTTTCCCATCAGGAAGAAGAATTAAGCACAAGCTCAGCCTGCCCCCCAGAACCAGAAGAGGGCCTGAAGCAATCCTGCGCTTTTGCGGCCAGCTCCCAAAAAAGCGAGTTGAAAAATGGAGCTCAGGGGCACTGCAATTCACAAACCTGCAGAGTTTTAAATGATACCTCTCGTCCACAAATATATTAAGGGAAGGCAACGAAGAGGCTTTGAAAGCAAGGCAGAATTGCAGGAAACAGATTTCAGGAGGTAGATTCGAATCGCCTTGAAAGCACATGAAAAGCGGCAAAACGTGGACAATGATGCCCTTGGCCAAAAAGGGCGTATGCGTTTTTTCCTGAATATATTCAGGAAAAAACGCATACGCCCTTTTTGGCCAACCAAGCAACCTGGAAAGGCCAATCAGCGCTCCAAAGAAGTCTGGCTTCCCAGCGGGCAAAAGGGCCATGCGGAAAAAAGTGTCCAAACCAGAAATGCAGGACCGGCCATGGAGAAATGGGAGCCTTGCTACGCTGATGGGTGGGATGTAACTTGCCAACAGCCACTCTGGAGAAGTGTACGGTGTGTTCTGAAACATCTAAAAAACACAGCTTGGAGAGCATAGGGCACTTCCACTCATGGGCGTATAAATTGGGAAAACTAAAAATCAGCAAGACACAGGCACCCCAAAGTTTAGGGCTGCTCTGTTGACAAGAACCCCCACTTCATTACACCTTAAATATCCTAGGAAAGCGAAAAATGGATAAAGAAGTGGTGGTCCTCATGTACAATGGAATATCACTCAGCCATGAAATCCACGTCATAAGGCTAGTAGCAGCACGATGAGTGGATTTAGGTACGACGATTCTAAGTGAAATAAGTCACACAGAAAAAGACACTTATCATAAGATATCACTTAGAGAGGGAATGTAAAAACCGCTACACTTGAACTGAATTACAAAACAGAACAGAGTCACACGTTTAGGAAACACACTATGGCTGCTGAACGGGAAAGGTGAGGTGGGGTGATGCATAAAACAAGGGTTTCAAATTAGCTCCGATACCGTTCCATAAACCCAATATGTAAGAGACAAGACCTATTCCTTTTTCAGTGAACTGGACTCAACACCCCCTATTCACCGCACAAGAATATATCTGACTAGTAAGAATCTTCAAACCTATGTATTGATATCTCTCTGTAAGTGAGTCAAGGGGGTGTAAAGCGGCATAAACACAGCCGTGAAAAGCAGCTAAACCCCATTATAAAAATAAATTACTTTTCAAAACCCGTGAAACAAAGGCAGTGAAAGAGAGAGAAATTCTTACAAAATTCGTTCAGGGGCTGTGATGCAACCTGGATTGACCATATCTAGACCCACAGCTGATTGAGACATAAGGGTGGACACTCTTGGGGCTGAGAGGTTCGGTGAGGTTGGGTGAGCCAACGCAGACCCTTTCAAGTAATACTGCATGGTACCCATCCCATGGGTCCCAAATCTCCAGGTTCAAGGGCATCTTCCTACGTCGAAAACAGGCATGAGAAACCCAGAAGATGGTACACCGTGTGATCGGGAAAGGTTTCTAAAACGCACCTCATTTCTCATCTCCTTTGCTCGGGTTCGCCATTCCAGCCGATTTACTAGCCATCTCCCTCCTTGGAGAATCAGCACCTTTAACCTCCTGTTCCGTACAGGTTGCAATTTGTCCTGAGGATGAACGGGAAGAGGGGGAACCAATGAGAGACTAGCTCTAGGTGTTGGGACAGGCACAGGTCACTCTATTTTCCCATCAGGAAGAAGAATTAAGCACAAGCTCAGCCTGCCCCCCAGAACCAGAAGAGGGCCTGAAGCAATCCTGCGCTTTTGCGGCCAGCTCCCAAAAAAGCGAGTTGAAAAATGGAGCTCAGGGGCACTGCAATTCACAAACCTGCAGAGTTTTAAATGATACCTCTCGTCCACAAATATATTAAGGGAAGGCAACGAAGAGGCTTTGAAAGCAAGGCAGAATTGCAGGAAACAGATTTCAGGAGGTAGATTCGAATCGCCTTGAAAGCACATGAAAAGCGGCAAAACGTGGACAATGATGCCCTTGGCCAAAAAGGGCGTATGCGTTTTTTCCTGAATATATTCAGGAAAAAACGCATACGCCCTTTTTGGCCAACCAAGCAACCTGGAAAGGCAATCAGCGCTCCAAAGAAGTCTGGCTTCCCAGCGGGCAAAAGGGCCATGCGGAAAAAAGTGTCCAAACCAGAAATGCAGGACCGGCCATGGAGAAATGGGAGCCTTGCTACGCTGATGGGTGGGATGTAACTTGCCAACAGCCACTCTGGAGAAGTGTACGGTGTGTTCTGAAACATCTAAAAAACACAGCTTGGAGAGCATAGGGCACTTCCACTCATGGGCGTATAAATTGGGAAAACTAAAAATCAGCAAGACACAGGCACCCCAAAGTTTAGGGCTGCTCTGTTGACAAGAACCCCCACTTCATTACACCTTAAATATCCTAGGAAAGCGAAAAATGGATAAAGAAGTGGTGGTCCTCATGTACAATGGAATATCACTCAGCCATGAAATCCACGTCATAAGGCTAGTAGCAGCACGATGAGTGGATTTAGGTACGACGATTCTAAGTGAAATAAGTCACACAGAAAAAGACACTTATCATAAGATATCACTTAGAGAAGGAATGTAAAAACCGCTACACTTGAACTGAATTACAAAACAGAACAGAGTCACACGTTTAGAAAACACACTATGGCTGCTGAACGGGAAAGGTGAGGTGGGGTGATGCATAAAACAAGGGTTTCAAATTAGCTCCGATACCGTTCCATAAACCCAATATGTAAGAGACAAGACCTATTCCTTTTTCAGTGAACTGGACTCAACACCCCCTATTCACCGCACAAGAATATATCTGACTAGTAAGAATCTTCAAACCTATGTATTGATATCTCTCTGTAAGTGAGTCAAGGGGGTGTAAAGCGGCATAAACACAGCCGTGAAAAGCAGCTAAACCCCATTATAAAAATAAATTACTTTTCAAAACCCGTGAAACAAAGGCAGTGAAAGAGAGAGAAATTCTT
Organism: Balaenoptera acutorostrata; assembly: GCF_949987535.1. NCBI lineage: Eukaryota > Metazoa > Chordata > Mammalia > Artiodactyla > Balaenopteridae > Balaenoptera > Balaenoptera acutorostrata. The sequence goes on along the minus strand of NW_026646096.1, from coordinate 96,675 downwards.
ACAAAATTCGTTCAGGGGCTGTGATGCAACCTGGATTGACCATATCTAGACCCACAGCTGATTGAGACATAAGGGTGGACACTCTTGGGGCTGAGAGGTTCGGTGAGGTTGGGTGAGCCAACGCAGACCCTTTCAAGTAATACTGCATGGTACCCATCCCATGGGTCCCAAATCTCCAGGTTCAAGGGCATCTTCCTACGTCGAAAACAGGCATGAGAAACCCAGAAGATGGTACACCGTGTGATCGGGAAAGGTTTCTAAAACGCACCTCATTTCTCATCTCCTTTGCTCGGGTTCGCCATTCCAGCCGATTTACTAGCCATCTCCCTCCTTGGAGAATCAGCACCTTTAACCTCCTGTTCCGTACAGGTTGCAATTTGTCCTGAGGATGAACGGGAAGAGGGGGAACCAATGAGAGACTAGCTCTAGGTGTTGGGACAGGCACAGGTCACTCTATTTTCCCATCAGGAAGAAGAATTAAGCACAAGCTCAGCCTGCCCCCCAGAACCAGAAGAGGGCCTGAAGCAATCCTGCGCTTTTGCGGCCAGCTCCCAAAAAAGCGAGTTGAAAAATGGAGCTCAGGGGCACTGCAATTCACAAACCTGCAGAGTTTTAAATGATACCTCTCGTCCACAAATATATTAAGGGAAGGCAACGAAGAGGCTTTGAAAGCAAGGCAGAATTGCAGGAAACAGATTTCAGGAGGTAGATTCGAATCGCCTTGAAAGCACATGAAAAGCGGCAAAACGTGGACAATGATGCCCTTGGCCAAAAAGGGCGTATGCGTATTTTCCTGAATATATTCAGGAAAAAACGCATACGCCCTTTTTGGCCAACCAAGCAACCTGGAAAGGCCAATCAGCGCTCCAAAGAAGTCTGGCTTCCCAGCGGGCAAAAGGGCCATGCGGAAAAAAGTGTCCAAACCAGAAATGCAGGACCGGCCATGGAGAAATGGGAGCCTTGCTACGCTGATGGGTGGGATGTAACTTGCCAACAGCCACTCTGGAGAAGTGTACGGTGTGTTCTGAAACTTCTAAAAAACACAGCTTGGAGAGCATAGGGCACTTCCACTCATGGGCGTATAAATTGGGAAAACTAAAAATCAGCAAGACACAGGCACCCCAAAGTTTAGGGCTGCTCTGTTGACAAGAACCCCCACTTCATTACACCTTAAATATCCTAGGAAAGCGAAAAATGGATAAAGAAGTGGTGGTCCTCATGTACAATGGAATATCACTCAGCCATGAAATCCACGTCATAAGGCTAGTAGCAGCACGATGAGTGGATTTAGGTACGACGATTCTAAGTGAAATAAGTCACACAGAAAAAGACACTTATCATAAGATATCACTTAGAGAGGGAATGTAAAAACCGCTACACTTGAACTGAATTACAAAACAGAACAGAGTCACACGTTTAGAAAACACACTATGGCTGCTGAACGGGAAAGGTGAGGTGGGGTGATGCATAAAACAAGGGTTTCAAATTAGCTCCGATACCGTTCCATAAACCCAATATGTAAGAGACAAGACCTATTCCTTTTTCAGTGAACTGGACTCAACACCCCCTATTCACCGCACAAGAATATATCTGACTAGTAAGGATCTTCAAACCTATGTATTGATATCTCTCTGTAAGTGAGTCAAGGGGGTGTAAAGCGGCATAAACACAGCCGTGAAAAGCAGCTAAACCCCATTATAAAAATAAATTACTTTTCAAAACCCGTGAAACAAAGGCAGTGAAAGAGAGAGAAATTCTTACAAAATTCGTTCAGGGGCTGTGATGCAACCTGGATTGACCATATCTAGACCCACAGCTGATTGAGACATAAGGGTGGACACTCTTGGGGCTGAGAGGTTCGGTGAGGTTGGGTGAGCCAACGCAGACCCTTTCAAGTAATACTGCATGGTACCCATCCCATGGGTCCCAAATCTCCAGGTTCAAGGGCATCTTCCTACGTCGAAAACAGGCATGAGAAACCCAGAAGATGGTACACCGTGTGATCGGGAAAGGTTTCTAAAACGCACCTCATTTCTCATCTCCTTTGCTCGGGTTCGCCATTCCAGCCGATTTACTAGCCATCTCCCTCCTTGGAGAATCAGCACCTTTAACCTCCTGTTCCGTACAGGTTGCAATTTGTCCTGAGGATGAACGGGAAGAGGGGGAACCAATGAGAGACTAGCTCTAGGTGTTGGGACAGGCACAGGTCACTCTATTTTCCCATCAGGAAGAAGAATTAAGCACAAGCTCAGCCTGCCCCCCAGAACCAGAAGAGGGCCTGAAGCAATCCTGCGCTTTTGCGGCCAGCTCCCAAAAAAGCGAGTTGAAAAATGGAGCTCAGGGGCACTGCAATTCACAAACCTGCAGAGTTTTAAATGATACCTCTCGTCCACAAATATATTAAGGGAAGGCAACGAAGAGGCTTTGAAAGCAAGGCAGAATTGCAGGAAACAGATTTCAGGAGGTAGATTCGAATCGCCTTGAAAGCACATGAAAAGCGGCAAAACGTGGACAATGATGCCCTTGGCCAAAAAGGGCGTATGCGTTTTTTCCTGAATATATTCAGGAAAAAACGCATACGCCCTTTTTGGCCAACCAAGCAACCTGGAAAGGCCAATCAGCGCTCCAAAGAAGTCTGGCTTCCCAGCGGGCAAAAGGGCCATGCGGAAAAAAGTGTCCAAACCAGAAATGCAGGACCGGCCATGGAGAAATGGGAGCCTTGCTACGCTGATGGGTGGGATGTAACTTGCCAACAGCCACTCTGGAGAAGTGTACGGTGTGTTCTGAAACATCTAAAAAACACAGCTTGGAGAGCATAGGGCACTTCCACTCATGGGCGTATAAATTGGGAAAACTAAAAATCAGCAAGACACAGGCACCCCAAAGTTTAGGGCTGCTCTGTTGACAAGAACCCCCACTTCATTACACCTTAAATATCCTAGGAAAGAGAAAAATGGATAAAGAAGTGGTGGTCCTCATGTACAATGGAATATCACTCAGCCATGAAATCCACGTCATAAGGCTAGTAGCAGCACGATGAGTGGATTTAGGTACGACGATTCTAAGTGAAATAAGTCACACAGAAAAAGACACTTATCATAAGATATCACTTAGAGAAGGAATGTAAAAACCGCTACACTTGAACTGAATTACAAAACAGAACAGAGTCACACGTTTAGAAAACACACTATGGCTGCTGAACGGGAAAGGTGAGGTGGGGTGATGCATAAAACAAGGGTTTCAAATTAGCTCAGATACCGTTCCATAAACCCAATATGTAAGAGACAAGACCTATTCCTTTTTCAGTGAACTGGACTCAACACCCCCTATTCACCGCACAAGAATATATCTGACTAGTAAGAATCTTCAAACCTATGTATTGATATCTCTCTGTAAGTGAGTCAAGGGGGTGTAAAGCGGCATAAACACAGCCGTGAAAAGCAGCTAAACCCCATTATAAAAATAAATTACTTTTCAAAACCCGTGAAACAAAGGCAGTGAAAGAGAGAGAAATTCTTACAAAATTCGTTCAGGGGCTGTGATGCAACCTGGATTGACCATATCTAGACCCACAGCTGATTGAGACATAAGGGTGGACACTCTTGGGGCTGAGAGGTTCGGTGAGGTTGGGTGAGCCAACGCAGACCCTTTCAAGTAATACTGCATGGTACCCATCCCATGGGTCCCAAATCTCCAGGTTCAAGGGCATCTTCCTACGTCGAAAACAGGCATGAGAAACCCAGAAGATGGTACACCGTGTGATCGGGAAAGGTTTCTAAAACGCACCTCATTTCTCATCTCCTTTGCTCGGGTTCGCCATTCCAGCCGATTTACTAGCCATCTCCCTCCTTGGAGAATCAGCACCTTTAACCTCCTGTTCCGTACAGGTTGCAATTTGTCCTGAGGATGAACGGGAAGAGGGGGAACCAATGAGAGACTAGCTCTAGGTGTTGGGACAGGCACAGGTCACTCTATTTTCCCATCAGGAAGAAGAATTAAGCACAAGCTCAGCCTGCCCCCCAGAACCAGAAGAGGGCCTGAAGCAATCCTGCGCTTTTGCGGCCAGCTCCCAAAAAAGCGAGTTGAAAAATGGAGCTCAGGGGCACTGCAATTCACAAACCTGCAGAGTTTTAAATGATACCTCTCGTCCACAAATATATTAAGGGAAGGCAACGAAGAGGCTTTGAAAGCAAGGCAGAATTGCAGGAAACAGATTTCAGGAGGTAGATTCGAATCGCCTTGAAAGCACATGAAAAGCGGCAAAACGTGGACAATGATGCCCTTGGCCAAAAAGGGCGTATGCGTATTTTCCTGAATATATTCAGGAAAAAACGCATACGCCCTTTTTGGCCAACCAAGTAACCTGGAAAGGCCAATCAGCGCTCCAAAGAAGTCTGGCTTCCCAGCGGGCAAAAGGGCCATGCGGAAAAAAGTGTCCAAACCAGAAATGCAGGACCGGCCATGGAGAAATGGGAGCCTTGCTACGCTGATGGGTGGGATGTAACTTGCCAACAGCCACTCTGGAGAAGTGTACGGTGTGTTCTGAAACATCTAAAAAACACAGCTTGGAGAGCATAGGGCACTTCCACTCATGGGCGTATAAATTGGGAAAACTAAAAATCAGCAAGACACAGGCACCCCAAAGTTTAGGGCTGCTCTGTTGACAAGAACCCCCACTTCATTACACCTTAAATATCCTAGGAAAGAGAAAAATGGATAAAGAAGTGGTGGTCCTCATGTACAATGGAATATCACTCAGCCATGAAATCCACGTCATAAGGCTAGTAGCAGCACGATGAGTGGATTTAGGTACGACGATTCTAAGTGAAATAAGTCACACAGAAAAAGACACTTATCATAAGATATCACTTAGAGAGGGAATGTAAAAACCGCTACACTTGAACTGAATTACAAAACAGAACAGAGTCACACGTTTAGAAAACACACTATGGCTGCTGAACGGGAAAGGTGAGGTGGGGTGATGCATAAAACAAGGGTTTCAAATTAGCTCAGATACCGTTCCATAAACCCAATATGTAAGAGACAAGACCTATTCCTTTTTCAGTGAACTGGACTCAACACCCCCTATTCACCGCACAAGAATATATCTGACTAGTAAGAATCTTCAAACCTATGTATTGATATCTCTCTGTAAGTGAGTCAAGGGGGTGTAAAGCGGCATAAACACAGCCGTGAAAAGCAGCTAAACCCCATTATAAAAATAAATTACTTTTCAAAACCCGTGAAACAAAGGCAGTGAAAGAGAGAGAAATTCTTACAAAATTCGTTCAGGGGCTGTGATGCAACCTGGATTGACCATATCTAGACCCACAGCTGATTGAGACATAAGGGTGGACACTCTTGGGGCTGAGAGGTTCGGTGAGGTTGGGTGAGCCAACGCAGACCCTTTCAAGTAATACTGCATGGTACCCATCCCATGGGTCCCAAATCTCCAGGTTCAAGGGCATCTTCCTACGTCGAAAACAGGCATGAGAAACCCAGAAGATGGTACACCGTGTGATCGGGAAAGGTTTCTAAAACGCACCTCATTTCTCATCTCCTTTGCTCGGGTTCGCCATTCCAGCCGATTTACTAGCCATCTCCCTCCTTGGAGAATCAGCACCTTTAACCTCCTGTTCCGTACAGGTTGCAATTTGTCCTGAGGATGAACGGGAAGAGGGGGAACCAATGAGAGACTAGCTCTAGGTGTTGGGACAGGCACAGGTCACTCTATTTTCCCATCAGGAAGAAGAATTAAGCACAAGCTCAGCCTGCCCCCCAGAACCAGAAGAGGGCCTGAAGCAATCCTGCGCTTTTGCGGCCAGCTCCCAAAAAAGCGAGTTGAAAAATGGAGCTCAGGGGCACTGCAATTCACAAACCTGCAGAGTTTTACATGATACCTCACGTCCACAAATATATTAAAGGAAGGCAACGAAGAGGCTTTGAAAGCAAGGCAGAATTGCAGGAAACAGATTTCAGGAGGTAGATTCGAATCGCCTTGAAAGCACATGAAAAGCGGCAAAACGTGGACAATGATGCCCTTGGCCAAAAAGGGCGTATGCGTTTTTTCCTGAATATATTCAGGAAAAAACGCATACGCCCTTTTTGGCCAACCAAGCAACCTGGAAAGGCCAATCAGCGCTCCAAAGAAGTCTCGCTTCCCAGCGGGCAAAAGGGCCATGCGGAAAAATGTGTCCAAACCAGAAATGCAGGACCGGCCATGGAGAAATGGGAGCCTTGCTACGCTGATGGGTGGGATGTAACTTGCCAACAGCCACTCTGGAGAAGTGTACGGTGTGTTCTGAAACATCTAAAAAATACAGCTTGGAGAGCATAGGGCACTTCCACTCATGGGCGTATAAATTGGGAAAACTAAAAATCAGCAAGACACAGGCACCCCAAAGTTTAGGGCTGCTCTGTTGACAAGAACCCCCACTTCATTACACCTTAAATATCCTAGGAAAGCGAAAAATGGATAAAGAAGTGGTGGTCCTCATGTACAATGGAATATCACTCAGCCATGAAATCCACGTCATAAGGCTAGTAGCAGCACGATGAGTGGATTTAGGTACGACGATTCTAAGTGAAATAAGTCACACAGAAAAAGACACTTATCATAAGATATCACTTAGAGAGGGAATGTAAAAACCGCTACACTTGAACTGAATTACAAAACAGAACAGAGTCACACGTTCAGAAAACACACTATGGCTGCTGAACGGGAAAGGTGAGGTGGGGTGATGCATAAAACAAGGGTTTCAAATTAGCTCCGATACCGTTCCATAAACCCAATATGTAAGAGACAAGACCTATTCCTTTTTCAGTGAACTGGACTCAACACCCCCTATTCACCGCACAAGAATATATCTGACTAGTAAGAATCTTCAAACCTATGTATTGATATCTCTCTGTAAGTGAGTCAAGGGGGTGTAAAGCGGCATAAACACAGCCGTGAAAAGCAGCTAAACCCCATTATAAAAATAAATTACTTTTCAAAACCCGTGAAACAAAGGCAGTGAAAGAGAGGGAAATTCTTACAAAATTCGTTCAGGGGCTGTGATGCAACCTGGATTGACCATATCTAGACCCACAGCTGATTGAGACATAAGGGTGGACACTCTTGGGGCTGAGAGGTTCGGTGAGGTTGGGTGAGCCAACGCAGACCCTTTCAAGTAATACTGCATGGTACCCATCCCATGGGTCCCAAATCTCCAGGTTCAAGGGCATCTTCCTACGTCGAAAACAGGCATGAGAAACCCAGAAGATGGTACACCGTGTGATCGGGAAAGGTTTCTAAAACGCACCTCATTTCTCATCTCCTTTGCTCGGGTTCGCCATTCCAGCCGATTTACTAGCCATCTCCCTCCTTGGAGAATCAGCACCTTTAACCTCCTGTTCCGTACAGGTTGCAATTTGTCCTGAGGATGAACGGGAAGAGGGGGAACCAATGAGAGACTAGCTCTAGGTGTTGGGACAGGCACAGGTCACTCTATTTTCCCATCAGGAAGAAGAATAAAGCACAAGCTCAGCCTGCCCCCCAGAACCAGAAGAGGGCCTGAAGCAATCCTGCGCTTTTGCGGCCAGCTCCCAAAAAAGCGAGTTGAAAAATGGAGCTCAGGGGCACTGCAATTCACAAACCTGCAGAGTTTTACATGATACCTCTCGTCCACAAATATATTAAGGGAAGGCAACGAAGAGGCTTTGAAAGCAAGGCAGAATTGCAGGAAACAGATTTCAGGAGGTAGATTCGAATCGCCTTGAAAGCACATGAAAAGCGGCAAAACGTGGACAATGATGCCCTTGGCCAAAAAGGGCGTATGCGTTTTTTCCTGAATATATTCAGGAAAAAACGCATACGCCCTTTTTGGCCAACCAAGCAACCTGGAAAGGCCAATCAGCGCTCCAAAGAAGTCTCGCTTCCCAGCGGGCAAAAGGGCCATGCGGAAAAAAGTGTCCAAACCAGAAATGCAGGACCGGCCATGGAGAAATGGGAGCCTTGCTACGCTGATGGGTGGGATGTAACTTGCCAACAGCCACTCTGGAGAAGTGTACGGTGTGTTCTGAAACATCTAAAAAACACAGCTTGGAGAGCATAGGGCACTTCCACTCATGGGCGTATAAATTGGGAAAACTAAAAATCAGCAAGACACAGGCACCCCAAAGTTTAGGGCTGCTCTGTTGACAAGAACCCCCACTTCATTACACCTTAAATATCCTAGGAAAGCGAAAAATGGATAAAGAAGTGGTGGTCCTCATGTACAATGGAATATCACTCAGCCATGAAATCCACGTCATAAGGCTAGTAGCAGCACGATGAGTGGATTTAGGTACGACGATTCTAAGTGAAATAAGTCACACAGAAAAAGACACTTATCATAAGATATCACTTAGAGAGGGAATGTAAAAACCGCTACACTTGAACTGAATTACAAAACAGAACAGAGTCACACGTTCAGAAAACACACTATGGCTGCTGAACGGGAAAGGTGAGGTGGGGTGATGCATAAAACAAGGGTTTCAAATTAGCTCCGATACCGTTCCATAAACCCAATATGTAAGAGACAAGACCTATTCCTTTTTCAGTGAACTGGACTCAACACCCCCTATTCACCGCACAAGAATATATCTGACTAGTAAGAATCTTCAAACCTATGTATTGATATCTCTCTGTAAGTGAGTCAAGGGGGTGTAAAGCGGCATAAACACAGCCGTGAAAAGCAGCTAAACCCCATTATAAAAATAAATTACTTTTCAAAACCCGTGAAACAAAGGCAGTGAAAGAGAGAGAAATTCTTACAAAATTCGTTCAGGGGCTGTGATGCAACCTGGATTGACCATATCTAGACCCACAGCTGATTGAGACATAAGGGTGGACACTCTTGGGGCTGAGAGGTTCGGTGAGGTTGGGTGAGCCAACGCAGACCCTTTCAAGTAATACTGCATGGTACCCATCCCATGGGTCCCAAATCTCCAGGTTCAAGGGCATCTTCCTACGTCGAAAACAGGCATGAGAAACCCAGAAGATGGTACACCGTGTGATCGGGAAAGGTTTCTAAAACGCACCTCATTTCTCATCTCCTTTGCTCGGGTTCGCCATTCCAGCCGATTTACTAGCCATCTCCCTCCTTGGAGAATCAGCACCTTTAACCTCCTGTTCCGTACAGGTTGCAATTTGTCCTGAGGATGAACGGGAAGAGGGGGAACCAATGAGAGACTAGCTCTAGGTGTTGGGACAGGCACAGGTCACTCTATTTTCCCATCAGGAAGAAGAATTAAGCACAAGCTCAGCCTGCCCCCCAGAACCAGAAGAGGGCCTGAAGCAATCCTGCGCTTTTGCGGCCAGCTCCCAAAAAAGCGAGTTGAAAAATGGAGCTCAGGGGCACTGCAATTCACAAACCTGCAGAGTTTTAAATGATACCTCTCGTCCACAAATATATTAAGGGAAGGCAACGAAGAGGCTTTGAAAGCAAGGCAGAATTGCAGGAAACAGATTTCAGGAGGTAGATTCGAATCGCCTTGAAAGCACATGAAAAGCGGCAAAACGTGGACAATGATGCCCTTGGGCAAAAAGGGCGTATGCGTTTTTTCCTGAATATATTCAGGAAAAAACGCATACGCCCTTTTTGGCCAACCAAGCAACCTGGAAAGGCCAATCAGCGCTCCAAAGAAGTCTCGCTTCCCAGCGGGCAAAAGGGCCATGCGGAAAAAAGTGTCCAAACCAGAAATGCAGGACCGGCCATGGAGAAATGGGAGCCTTGCTACGCTGATGGGTGGGATATAACTTGCCAACAGCCACTCTGGAGAAGTGTACGGTGTGTTCTGAAACATCTAAAAAACACAGCTTGGAGAGCATAGGGCACTTCCACTCATGGGCGTATAAATTGGGAAAACTAAAAATCAGCAAGACACAGGCACCCCAAAGTTTAGGGCTGCTCTGTTGACAAGAACCCCCACTTCATTACACCTTAAATATCCTAGGAAAGCGAAAAATGGATAAAGAAGTGGTGGTCCTCATGTACAATGGAATATCACTCAGCCATGAAATCCTCGTCATAAGGCTAGTAGCAGCACGATGAGTGGATTTAGGTACGACGATTCTAAGTGAAATAAGTCACACAGAAAAAGACACTTATCATAAGATATCACTTAGAGAGGGAATGTAAAAACCGCTACACTTGAACTGAATTACAAAACAGAACAGAGTCACACGTTTAGAAAACACACTATGGCTGCTGAACGGGAAAGGTGAGGTGGGGTGATGCATAAAACAAGGGTTTCAAATTAGCTCAGATACCGTTCCATAAACCCAATATGTAAGAGACAAGACCTATTCCTTTTTCAGTGAACTGGACTCAACACCCCCTATTCACCGCACAAGAATATATCTGACTAGTAAGAATCTTCAAACCTATGTATTGATATCTCTCTGTAAGTGAGTCAAGGGGGTGTAAAGCGGCATAAACACAGCCGTGAAAAGCAGCTAAACCCCATTATAAAAATAAATTACTTTTCAAAACCCGTGAAACAAAGGCAGTGAAAGAGAGAGAAATTCTTACAAAATTCGTTCAGGGACTGTGATGCAACCTGGATTGACCATATCTAGACCCACAGCTGATTGAGACATAAGGGTGGACACTCTTGGGGCTGAGAGGTTCGGTGAGGTTGGGTGAGCCAACGCAGACCCTTTCAAGTAATACTGCATGGTACCCATCCCATGGGTCCCAAATCTCCAGGTTCAAGGGCATCTTCCTACGTCGAAAACAGGCATGAGAAACCCAGAAGATGGTACACCGTGTGATCGGGAAAGGTTTCTAAAACGCACCTCATTTCTCATCTCCTTTGCTCGGGTTCGCCATTCCAGCCGATTTACTAGCCATCTCCCTCCTTGGAGAATCAGCACCTTTAACCTCCTGTTCCGTACAGGTTGCAATTTGTCCTGAGGATGAACGGGAAGAGGGGGAACCAATGAGAGACTAGCTCTAGGTGTTGGGACAGGCACAGGTCACTCTATTTTCCCATCAGGAAGAAGAATTAAGCACAAGCTCAGCCTGCCCCCCAGAACCAGAAGAGGGCCTGAAGCAATCCTGCGCTTTTGCGGCCAGCTCCCAAAAAAGCGAGTTGAAAAATGGAGCTCAGGGGCACTGCAATTCACAAACCTGCAGAGTTTTACATGATACCTCACGTCCACAAATATATTAAAGGAAGGCAACGAAGAGGCTTTGAAAGCAAGGCAGAATTGCAGGAAACAGATTTCAGGAGGTAGATTCGAATCGCCTTGAAAGCACATGAAAAGCGGCAAAACGTGGACAATGATGCCCTTGGCCAAAAAGGGCGTATGCGTTTTTTCCTGAATATATTCAGGAAAAAACGCATACGCCCTTTTTGGCCAACCAAGCAACCTGGAAAGGCCAATCAGCGCTCCAAAGAAGTCTCGCTTCCCAGCGGGCAAATGGGCCATGCGGAAAAATGTGTCCAAACCAGAAATGCAGGACCGGCCATGGAGAAATGGGAGCCTTGCTACGCTGATGGGTGGGATGTAACTTGCCAACAGCCACTCTGGAGAAGTGTACGGTGTGTTCTGAAACATCTAAAAAACACAGCTTGGAGAGCATAGGGCACTTCCACTCATGGGCGTATAAATTGGGAAAACTAAAAATCAGCAAGACACAGGCACCCCAAAGTTTAGGGCTGCTCTGTTGACAAGAACCCCCACTTCATTACACCTTAAATATCCTAGGAAAGCGAAAAATGGATAAAGAAGTGGTGGTCCTCATGTACAATGGAATATCACTCAGCCATGAAATCCACGTCATAAGGCTAGTAGCAGCACGATGAGTGGATTTAGGTACGACGATTCTAAGTGAAATAAGTCACACAGAAAAAGACACTTATCATAAGATATCACTTAGAGAGGGAATGTAAAAACCGCTACACTTGAACTGAATTACAAAACAGAACAGAGTCACACGTTCAGAAAACACACTATGGCTGCTGAACGGGAAAGGTGAGGTGGGGTGATGCATAAAACAAGGGTTTCAAATTAGCTCCGATACCGTTCCATAAACCCAATATGTAAGAGACAAGACCTATTCCTTTTTCAGTGAACTGGACTCAACACCCCCTATTCACCGCACAAGAATATATCTGACTAGTAAGAATCTTCAAACCTATGTATTGATATCTCTCTGTAAGTGAGTCAAGGGGGTGTAAAGCGGCATAAACACAGCCGTGAAAAGCAGCTAAACCCCATTATAAAAATAAATTACTTTTCAAAACCCGTGAAACAAAGGCAGTGAAAGAGAGAGAAATTCTTACAAAATTCGTTCAGGGGCTGTGATGCAACCTGGATTGACCATATCTAGACCCACAGCTGATTGAGACATAAGGGTGGACACTCTTGGGGCTGAGAGGTTCGGTGAGGTTGGGTGAGCCAACGCAGACCCTTTCAAGTAATACTGCATGGTACCCATCCCATGGGTCCCAAATCTCCAGGTTCAAGGGCATCTTCCTACGTCGAAAACAGGCATGAGAAACCCAGAAGATGGTACACCGTGTGATCGGGAAAGGTTTCTAAAACGCACCTCATTTCTCATCTCCTTTGCTCGGGTTCGCCATTCCAGCCGATTTACTAGCCATCTCCCTCCTTGGAGAATCAGCACCTTTAACCTCCTGTTCCGTACAGGTTGCAATTTGTCCTGAGGATGAACGGGAAGAGGGGGAACCAATGAGAGACTAGCTCTAGGTGTTGGGACAGGCACAGGTCACTCTATTTTCCCATCAGGAAGAAGAATTAAGCACAAGCTCAGCCTGCCCCCCAGAACCAGAAGAGGGCCTGAAGCAATCCTGCGCTTTTGCGGCCAGCTCCCAAAAAAGCGAGTTGAAAAATGGAGCTCAGGGGCACTGCAATTCACAAACCTGCAGAGTTTTAAATGATACCTCTCGTCCACAAATATATTAAGGGAAGGCAACGAAGAGGCTTTGAAAGCAAGGCAGAATTGCAGGAAACAGATTTCAGGAGGTAGATTCGAATCGCCTTGAAAGCACATGAAAAGCGGCAAAACGTGGACAATGATGCCCTTGGCCAAAAAGGGCGTATGCGTTTTTTCCTGAATATATTCAGGAAAAAACGCATACGCCCTTTTTGGCCAACCAAGCAACCTGGAAAGGCCAATCAGCGCTCCAAAGAAGTCTCGCTTCCCAGCGGGCAAAAGGGCCATGCGGAAAAAAGTGTCCAAACCAGAAATGCAGGACCGGCCATGGAGAAATGGGAGCCTTGCTACGCTGATGGGTGGGATATAACTTGCCAACAGCCACTCTGGAGAAGTGTACGGTGTGTTCTGAAACATCTAAAAAACACAGCTTGGAGAGCATAGGGCACTTCCACTCATGGGCGTATAAATTGGGAAAACTAAAAATCAGCAAGACACAGGCACCCCAAAGTTTAGGGCTGCTCTGTTGACAAGAACCCCCACTTCATTACACCTTAAATATCCTAGGAAAGCGAAAAATGGATAAAGAAGTGGTGGTCCTCATGTACAATGGAATATCACTCAGCCATGAAATCCTCGTCATAAGGCTAGTAGCAGCACGATGAGTGGATTTAGGTACGACGATTCTAAGTGAAATAAGTCACACAGAAAAAGACACTTATCATAAGATATCACTTAGAGAGGGAATGTAAAAACCGCTACACTTGAACTGAATTACAAAACAGAACAGAGTCACACGTTCAGAAAACACACTATGGCTGCTGAACGGGAAAGGTGAGGTGGGGTGATGCATAAAACAAGGGTTTCAAATTAGCTCAGATACCGTTCCATAAACCCAATATGTAAGAGACAAGACCTATTCCTTTTTCAGTGAACTGGACTCAACACCCCCTATTCACCGCACAAGAATATATCTGACTAGTAAGAATCTTCAAACCTATGTATTGATATCTCTCTGTAAGTGAGTCAAGGGGGTGTAAAGCGGCATAAACACAGCCGTGAAAAGCAGCTAAACCCCATTATAAAAATAAATTACTTTTCAAAACCCGTGAAACAAAGGCAGTGAAAGAGAGAGAAATTCTTACAAAATTCGTTCAGGGACTGTGATGCAACCTGGATTGACCATATCTAGACCCACAGCTGATTGAGACATAAGGGTGGACACTCTTGGGGCTGAGAGGTTCGGTGAGGTTGGGTGAGCCAACGCAGACCCTTTCAAGTAATACTGCATGGTACCCATCCCATGGGTCCCAAATCTCCAGGTTCAAGGGCATCTTCCTACGTCGAAAACAGGCATGAGAAACCCAGAAGATGGTACACCGTGTGATCGGGAAAGGTTTCTAAAACGCACCTCATTTCTCATCTCCTTTGCTCGGGTTCGCCATTCCAGCCGATTTACTAGCCATCTCCCTCCTTGGAGAATCAGCACCTTTAACCTCCTGTTCCGTACAGGTTGCAATTTGTCCTGAGGATGAACGGGAAGAGGGGGAACCAATGAGAGACTAGCTCTAGGTGTTGGGACAGGCACAGGTCACTCTATTTTCCCATCAGGAAGAAGAATTAAGCACAAGCTCAGCCTGCCCCCCAGAACCAGGAAGAGGGCCTGAAGCAATCCTGCGCTTTTGCGGCCAGCTCCCAAAAAAGCGAGTTGAAAAATGGAGCTCAGGGGCACTGCAATTCACAAACCTGCAGAGTTTTAAATGATACCTCTCGTCCACAAATATATTAAGGGAAGGCAACGAAGAGGCTTTGAAAGCAAGGCAGAATTGCAGGAAACAGATTTCAGGAGGTAGATTCGAATCGCCTTGAAAGCACATGAAAAGCGGCAAAACGTGGACAATGATGCCCTTGGCCAAAAAGGGCGTATGCGTTTTTTCCTGAATATATTCAGGAAAAAACGCATACGCCCTTTTTGGCCAACCAAGCAACCTGGAAAGGCCAATCAGCGCTCCAAAGAAGTCTCGCTTCCCAGCGGGCAAAAGGGCCATGCGGAAAAAAGTGTCCAAACCAGAAATGCAGGACCGGCCATGGAGAAATGGGAGCCTTGCTACGCTGATGGGTGGGATGTAACTTGCCAACAGCCACTCTGGAGAAGTGTACGGTGTGTTCTGAAACATCTAAAAAACACAGCTTGGAGAGCATAGGGCACTTCCACTCATGGGCGTATAAATTGGGAAAACTAAAAATCAGCAAGACACAGGCACCCCAAAGTTTAGGGCTGCTCTGTGGACAAGAACCCCCACTTCATTACACCTTAAATATCCTAGGAAAGAGAAAAATGGATAAAGAAGTTGTGGTCCTCATGTACAATGGAATATCACTCAGCCATGAAATCCACGTCATAAGGCTAGTAGCAGCACGATGAGTCGATTTAGGTACGACGATTCTAAGTGAAATAAGTCACACAGAAAAAGACACTTATCATAAGATATCACTTAGAGAGGGAATGTAAAAACCGCTACACTTGAACTGCATTACAAAACAGAACAGAGTCACACGTTTAGAAAACACACTATGGCTGCTTAACGGGAAAGGTGAGGTGGGGTGATGCATAAAACAAGGGTTTCAAATTAGCTCCGATACCGTTCCATAAACCCAATATGTAAGAGACAAGACCTATTCCTTTTTCAGTGAACTGGACTCAACACCCCCTATTCACCGCACAAGAATATATCTGACTAGTAAGAATCTTCAAACCTATGTATTGATATCTCTCTGTAAGTGAGTCAAGGGGGTGTAAAGCGGCATAAACACAGCCGTGAAAAGCAGCTAAACCCCATTATAAAAATAAATTACTTTTCAAAACCCGTGAAACAAAGACAGTGAAAGAGAGAGAAATTCTTACAAAATTCGTTCAGGGGCTGTGATGCAACCTGGATTGACCATATCTAGACCCACAGCTGATTGAGACATAAGGGTGGACACTCTTGGGGCTGAGAGGTTCGGTGAGGTTGGGTGAGCCAACGCAGACCCTTTCAAGTAATACTGCATGGTACCCATCCCATGGGTCCCAAATCTCCAGGTTCAAGGGCATCTTCCTACGTCGAAAACAGGCATGAGAAACCCAGAAGATGGTACACCGTGTGATCGGGAAAGGTTTCTAAAACGCACCTCATTTCTCATCTCCTTTGCTCGGGTTCGCCATTCCAGCCGATTTACTAGCCATCTCCCTCCTTGGAGAATCAGCACCTTTAACCTCCTGTTCCGTACAGGTTGTAATTTGTCCTGAGGATGAACGGGAAGAGGGGGAACCAATGAGAGACTAGCTCTAGGTGTTGGGACAGGCACAGGTCACTCTATTTTCCCATCAGGAAGAAGAATTAAGCACAAGCTCAGCCTGCCCCCCAGAACCAGAAGAGGGCCTGAAGCAATCCTGCGCTTTTGCGGCCAGCTCCCAAAAAAGCGAGTTGAAAAATGGAGCTCAGGGGCACTGCAATTCACAAACCTGCAGAGTTTTAAATGATACCTCTCGTCCACAAATATATTAAGGGAAGGCAACGAAGAGGCTTTGAAAGCAAGGCAGAATTGCAGGAAACAGATTTCAGGAGGTAGATTCGAATCGCCTTGAAAGCACATGAAAAGCGGCAAAACGTGGACAATGATGCCCTTGGCCAAAAAGGGCGTATGCGTTTTTTCCTGAATATATTCAGGAAAAAACGCATACGCCCTTTTTGGCCAACCAAGCAACCTGGAAAGGCCAATCAGCGCTCCAAAGAAGTCTCGCTTCCCAGCGGGCAAAAGGGCCATGCGGAAAAAAGTGTCCAAACCAGAAATGCAGGACCGGCCATGGAGAAATGGGAGCCTTGCTACGCTGATGGGTGGGATGTAAATTGCCAACAGCCACTCTGGAGAAGTGTACGGTGTGTTCTGAAACATCTAAAAAACACAGCTTGGAGAGCATAGGGCACTTCCACTCATGGGCGTATAAATTGGGAAAACTAAAAATCAGCAAGACACAGGCACCCCAAAGTTTAGGGCTGCTCTGTTGACAAGAACCCCCACTTCATTACACCTTAAATATCCTAGGAAAGAGAAAAATGGATAAAGAAGTGGTGGTCCTCATGTACAATGGAATATCACTCAGCCATGAAATCCACGTCATAAGGCTAGTAGCAGCACAATGAGTGGATTTAGGTACGACGATTCTAAGTGAAATAAGTCACACAGAAAAAGACACTTATCATAAGATATCACTTAGAGAGGGAATGTAAAAACCGCTACACTTGAACTGAATTACAAAACAGAACAGAGTCACACGTTCAGAAAACACACTATGGCTGCTGAACGGGAAAGGTGAGGTGGGGTGATGCATAAAACAAGGGTTTCAAATTAGCTCCGATACCGTTCCATAAACCCAATATGTAAGAGACAAGACCTATTCCTTTTTCAGTGAACTGGACTCAACACCCCCTATTCACCACACAAGAATATATCTGACTAGTAAGAATCTTCAAACCTATGTATTGATATCTCTCTGTAAGTGAGTCAAGGGGGTGTAAAGCGGCATAAACACAGCGTGAAAAGCAGCTAAACCCCATTATAAAAATAAATTATTTTTCAAAACCCGTGAAACAAAGGCAGTGAAAGAGAGAGAAATTCTTACAAAATTCGTTCAGGGGCTGTGATGCAACCTGGATTGACCATATCTAGACCCACAGCTGATTGAGACATAAGGGTGGACACTCTTGGGGCTGAGAGGTTCGGTGAGGTTGGGTGAGCCAACGCAGACCCTTTCAAGTAATACTGCATGGTACCCATCCCATGGGTCCCAAATCTCCAGGTTCAAGGGCATCTTCCTACGTCGAAAACAGGCATGAGAAACCCAGAAGATGGTACACCGTGTGATCGGGAAAGGTTTCTAAAACGCACCTCATTTCTCATCTCCTTTGCTCGGGTTCGCCATTCCAGCCGATTTACTAGCCATCTCCCTCCTTGGAGAATCAGCACCTTTAACCTCCTGTTCCGTACAGGTTGCAATTTGTCCTGAGGATGAACGGGAAGAGGGGGAACCAATGAGAGACTAGCTCTAGGTGTTGGGACAGGCACAGGTCACTCTATTTTCCCATCAGGAAGAAGAATTAAGCACAAGCTCAGCCTGCCCCCCAGAACCAGAAGAGGGCCTGAAGCAATCCTGCGCTTTTGCGGCCAGCTCCCAAAAAAGCGAGTTGAAAAATGGAGCTCAGGGGCACTGCAATTCACAAACCTGCAGAGTTTTAAATGATACCTCTCGTCCACAAATATATTAAGGGAAGGCAACGAAGAGGCTTTGAAAGCAAGGCAGAATTGCAGGAAACAGATTTCAGGAGGTAGATTCGAATCACCTTGAAAGCACATGAAAAGCGGCAAAACGTGGACAATGATGCCCTTGGCCAAAAAGGGCGTATGCGTTTTTTCCTGAATATATTCAGGAAAAAACGCATACGCCCTTTTTGGCCAACCAAGCAACCTGGAAAGGCCAATCAGCGCTCCAAAGAAGTCTCGCTTCCCAGCGGGCAAAAGGGCCATGCGGAAAAAAGTGTCCAAACCAGAAATGCAGGACTGGCCATGGAGAAATGGGAGACTTGCTACGCTGATGGGTGGGATGTAAATTGCCAACAGCCACTCTGGAGAAGTGTACGGTGTGTTCTGAAACATCTAAAAAACACAGCTTGGAGAGCATAGGGCACTTCCACTCATGGGCGTATAAATTGGGAAAACTAAAAATCAGCAAGACACAGGCACCCCAAAGTTTAGGGCTGCTCTGTTGACAAGAACCCCCACTTCATTACACCTTAAATATCCTAGGAAAGAGAAAAATGGATAAAGAAGTGGTGGTCCTCATGTACAATGGAATATCACTCAGCCATGAAATCCACGTCATAAGGCTAGTAGCAGCACGATGAGTGGATTTAGGTACGACGATTCTAAGTGAAATAAGTCACACAGAAAAAGACACTTATCATAAGATATCACTTAGAGAGGGAATGTAAAAACCGCTACACTTGAACTGAATTACAAAACAGAACAGAGTCACACGTTCAGAAAACACACTATGGCTGCTGAACGGGAAAGGTGAGGTGGGGTGATGCATAAAACAAGGGTTTCAAATTAGCTCAGATACCGTTCCATAAACCCAATATGTAAGAGACAAGACCTATTCCTTTTTCAGTGAACTGGACTCAACACCCCCTATTCAACGCACAAGAATATATCTGACTAGTAAGAATCTTCAAACCTATGTATTGATATCTCTCTGTAAGTGAGTCAAGGGGGTGTAAAGCGGCATAAACACAGCCGTGAAAAGCAGCTAAACCCCATTATAAAAATAAATTACTTTTCAAAACCCGTGAAACAAAGGCAGTGAAAGAGAGAGAAATTCTTACAATATTCGTTCAGGGGCTGTGATGCAACCTGGATTGACCATATCTAGACCCACAGCTGATTGAGACATAAGGGTGGACACTCTTGGGGCTGAGAGGTTCGGTGAGGTTGGGTGAGCCAACGCAGACCCTTTCAAGTAATACTGCATGGTACCCATCCCATGGGTCCCAAATCTCCAGGTTCAAGGGCATCTTCCTACGTCGAAAACAGGCATGAGAAACCCAGAAGATGGTACACCGTGTGATCGGGAAAGGTTTCTAAAACGCACCTCATTTCTCATCTCCTTTGCTCGGGTTCGCCATTCCAGCCGATTTACTAGCCATCTCCCTCCGTGGAGAATCAGCACCTTTAACCTCCTGTTCCGTACAGGTTGCAATTTGTCCTGAGGATGAACGGGAAGAGGGGGAACCAATGAGAGACTAGCTCTAGGTGTTGGGACAGGCACAGGTCACTCTATTTTCCCATCAGGAAGAAGAATTAAGCACAAGCTCAGCCTGCCCCCCAGAACCAGAAGAGGGCCTGAAGCAATCCTGCGCTTTTGCGGCCAGCTCCCAAAAAAGCGAGTTGAAAAATGGAGCTCAGGGGCACTGCAATTCACAAACCTGCAGAGTTTTAAATGATACCTCTCGTCCACAAATATATTAAGGGAAGGCAACGAAGAGGCTTTGAAAGCAAGGCAGAATTGCAGGAAACAGATTTCAGGAGGTAGATTCGAATCGCCTTGAAAGCACATGAAAAGCGGCAAAACGTGGACAATGATGCCCTTGGCCAAAAAGGGCGTATGCGTTTTTTCCTGAATATATTCAGGAAAAAACGCATACGCCCTTTTTGGCCAACCAAGCAACCTGGAAAGGCCAATCAGCGCTCCAAAGAAGTCTCGCTTCCCAGCGGGCAAAAGGGCCATGCGGAAAAAAGTGTCCAAACCAGAAATGCAGGACCGGCCATGGAGAAATGGGAGCCTTGCTACGCTGATGGGTGGGATGTAACTTGCCAACAGCCACTCTGGAGAAGTGTACGGTGTGTTCTGAAACATCTAAAAAACACAGCTTGGAGAGCATAGGGCACTTCCACTCATGGGCGTATAAATTGGGAAAACTAAAAATCAGCAAGACACAGGCACCCCAAAGTTTAGGGCTGCTCTGTGGACAAGAACCCCCACTTCATTACACCTTAAATATCCTAGGAAAGAGAAAAATGGATAAAGAAGTTGTGGTCCTCATGTACAATGGAATATCACTCAGCCATGAAATCCACGTCATAAGGCTAGTAGCAGCACGATGAGTCGATTTAGGTACGACGATTCTAAGTGAAATAAGTCACACAGAAAAAGACACTTATCATAAGATATCACTTAGAGAGGGAATGTAAAAACCGCTACACTTGAACTGCATTACAAAACAGAACAGAGTCACACGTTTAGAAAACACACTATGGCTGCTTAACGGGAAAGGTGAGGTGGGGTGATGCATAAAACAAGGGTTTCAAATTAGCTCCGATACCGTTCCATAAACCCAATATGTAAGAGACAAGACCTATTCCTTTTTCAGTGAACTGGACTCAACACCCCCTATTCACCGCACAAGAATATATCTGACTAGTAAGAATCTTCAAACCTATGTATTGATATCTCTCTGTAAGTGAGTCAAGGGGGTGTAAAGCGGCATAAACACAGCCGTGAAAAGCAGCTAAACCCCATTATAAAAATAAATTACTTTTCAAAACCCGTGAAACAAAGACAGTGAAAGAGAGAGAAATTCTTACAAAATTCGTTCAGGGGCTGTGATGCAACCTGGATTGACCATATCTAGACCCACAGCTGATTGAGACATAAGGGTGGACACTCTTGGGGCTGAGAGGTTCGGTGAGGTTGGGTGAGCCAACGCAGACCCTTTCAAGTAATACTGCATGGTACCCATCCCATGGGTCCCAAATCTCCAGGTTCAAGGGCATCTTCCTACGTCGAAAACAGGCATGAGAAACCCAGAAGATGGTACACCGTGTGATCGGGAAAGGTTTCTAAAACGCACCTCATTTCTCATCTCCTTTGCTCGGGTTCGCCATTCCAGCCGATTTACTAGCCATCTCCCTCCTTGGAGAATCAGCACCTTTAACCTCCTGTTCCGTACAGGTTGTAATTTGTCCTGAGGATGAACGGGAAGAGGGGGAACCAATGAGAGACTAGCTCTAGGTGTTGGGACAGGCACAGGTCACTCTATTTTCCCATCAGGAAGAAGAATTAAGCACAAGCTCAGCCTGCCCCCCAGAACCAGAAGAGGGCCTGAAGCAATCCTGCGCTTTTGCGGCCAGCTCCCAAAAAAGCGAGTTGAAAAATGGAGCTCAGGGGCACTGCAATTCACAAACCTGCAGAGTTTTAAATGATACCTCTCGTCCACAAATATATTAAGGGAAGGCAACGAAGAGGCTTTGAAAGCAAGGCAGAATTGCAGGAAACAGATTTCAGGAGGTAGATTCGAATCGCCTTGAAAGCACATGAAAAGCGGCAAAACGTGGACAATGATGCCCTTGGCCAAAAAGGGCGTATGCGTTTTTTCCTGAATATATTCAGGAAAAAACGCATACGCCCTTTTTGGCCAACCAAGCAACCTGGAAAGGCCAATCAGCGCTCCAAAGAAGTCTCGCTTCCCAGCGGGCAAAAGGGCCATGCGGAAAAAAGTGTCCAAACCAGAAATGCAGGACCGGCCATGGAGAAATGGGAGCCTTGCTACGCTGATGGGTGGGATGTAACTTGACAACAGCCACTCTGGAGAAGTGTACGGTGTGTTCTGAAACATCTAAAAAACACAGCTTGGAGAGCATAGGGCACTTCCACTCATGGGCGTATAAATTGGGAAAACTAAAAATCAGCAAGACACAGGCACCCCAAAGTTTAGGGCTGCTCTGTTGACAAGAACCCCCACTTCATTACACCTTAAATATCCTAGGAAAGCGAAAAATGGATAAGGAAGTGGTGGTCCTCATGTACAATGGAATATCACTCAGCCATGAAATCCACGTCATAAGGCTAGTAGCAGCACGATGAGTGGATTTAGGTACGACGATTCTAAGTGAAATAAGTCACACAGAAAAAGACACTTATCATAAGATATCACTTAGAGAGGGAATGTAAAAACCGCTACACTTGAACTGAATTACAAAACAGAACAGAGTCACACGTTCAGAAAACACACTATGGCTGCTGAACGGGAAAGGTGAGGTGGGGTGATGCATAAAAGAAGGGTTTCAAATTAGCTCCGATACCGTTCCATAAACCCAATATGTAAGAGACAAGACCTATTCCTTTTTCAGTGAACTGGACTCAACACACCCTATTCACCGCACAAGAATATATCTGACTAGTAAGAATCTTCAAACCTATGTATTGATATCTCTCTGTAAGTGAGTCAAGGGGGTGTAAAGCGGCATACACACAGCCGTGAAAAGCAGCTAAACCCCATTATAAAAATAAATTACTTTTCAAAACCCGTGATACAAAGGCAGTGAAAGAGAGAGAAATTCTTACAAAATTCGTTCAGGGGCTGTGATGCAACCTGGATTGACCATATCTAGACCCACAGCTGATTGAGACATAAGGGTGGACACTCTTGGGGCTGAGAGGTTCGGTGAGGTTGGGTGAGCCAACGCAGACCCTTTCAAGTAATACTGCATGGTACCCATCCCATGGGTCCCAAATCTCCAGGTTCAAGGGCATCTTCCTACGTCGAAAACAGGCATGAGAAACCCAGAAGATGGTACACCGTGTGATCGGGAAAGGTTTCTAAAACGCACCTCATTTCTCATCTCCTTTGCTCGGGTTCGCCATTCCAGCCGATTTACTAGCCATCTCCCTCCTTGGAGAATCAGCACCTTTAACCTCCTGTTCCGTACAGGTTGCAATTTGTCCTGAGGATGAACGGGAAGAGGGGGAACCAATGAGAGACTAGCTCTAGGTGTTGGGACAGGCACAGGTCACTCTATTTTCCCTTCAGGAAGAAGAATTAAGCACAAGCTCAGCCTGTCCCCCAGAACCAGAAGAGGGCCTGAAGCAATCCTGCGCTTTTGCGGCCAGCTCCCAAAAAAGCGAGTTGAAAAATGGAGCTCAGGGGCACTGCAATTCACAAACCTGCAGAGTTTTAAATGATACCTCTCGTCCACAAATATATTAAGGGAAGGCAACGAAGAGGCTTTGAAAGCAAGGCAGAATTGCAGGAAACAGATTTCAGGAGGTAGATTCGAATCGCCTTGAAAGCACATAAAAAGCGGCAAAACGTGGACAATGATGCCCTTGGCCAAAAAGGGCGTATGCGTTTTTTCCTGAATATATTCAGGAAAAAACGCATACGCCCTTTTTGGCCAACCAAGCAACCTGGAAAGGCCAATCAGCGCTCCAAAGAAGTCTCGCTTCCCAGCGGGCAAAAGGGCCATGCGGAAAACAGTGTCCAAACCAGAAATGCAGGACCGGCCATGGAGAAATGGGAGCCTTGCTACGCTGATGGGTGGGATGTAAACTGCCAACAGCCACTCTGGAGAAGTGTACGGTGTGTTCTGAAACATCTAAAAAACACAGCTTGGAGAGCATAGGGCACTTCCACTCATGGGCGTATAAATTGGGAAAACTAAAAATCAGCAAGACACAGGCACCCCAAAGTTTAGGGCTGCTCTGTTGACAAGAACCCCCACTTCATTACACCTTAAATATCCTAGGAAAGAGAAAAATGGATAAAGAAGTTGGGGTCCTCATGTACAATGGAATATCACTCAGCCATGAAATCAAGGTCATAAGGCTAGTAGCAGCACGATGAGTGGATTTAGGTACGACGATTCTAAGTGAAATAAGTCACACAGAAAAAGACACTTATCATAAGATATCACTTAGAGAGGGAATGTAAAAACCGCTACACTTGAACTGAATTACAAAACAGAACAGTGTCACACGTTCAGAAAACACACTATGGCTGCTGAACGGGAAAGGTGAGGTGGGGTGATGCATAAAACAAGGGTTTCAAATTAGCTCAGATACCGTTCCATAAACCCAATATGTAAGAGACAAGACCTATTCCTTTTTCAGTGAACTGGACTCAACACCCCCTATTCACCGCACAAGAATATATCTGACTAGTAAGAATCTTCAAACCTATGTATTGATATCTCTCTGTAAGTGAGTCAAGGGGGTGTAAAGCGGCATAAACACAGCCGTGAAAAGCAGCTAAACCCCATTATAAAAATAAATTACTTTTCAAAACCCGTGAAACAAAGGCAGTGAAAGAGAGAGAAATTCTTACAAAATTCGTTCAGGGGCTGTGATGCAACCTGGATTGACCATATCTAGACCCACAGCTGATTGAGACATAAGGGTGGACACTCTTGGGGCTGAGAGGTTCGGTGAGGTTGGGTGAGCCAACGCAGACCCTTTCAAGTAATACTGCATGCTACCCATCCCATGGGTCCCAAATCTCCAGGTTCAAGGGCATCTTCCTACGTCGAAAACAGGCATGAGAAACCCAGAAGATGGTACACCGTGTGATCGGGAAAGGTTTCTAAAACGCACCTCATTTCTCATCTCCTTTGCTCGGGTTCGCCATTCCAGCCGATTTACTAGCCATCTCCCTCCTTGGAGAATCAGCACCTTTAACCTCCTGTTCCGTACAGGTTGCAATTTGTCCTGAGGATGAACGGGAAGAGGGGGAACCAATGAGAGACTAGCTCTAGGTGTTGGGACAGGCACAGGTCACTCTATTTTCCCATCAGGAAGAAGAATTAAGCACAAGCTCAGCCTGCCCCCCAGAACCAGAAGAGGGCCTGAAGCAATCCTGCGCTTTTGCGGCCAGCTCCCAAAAAAGCGAGTTGAAAAATGGAGCTCAGGGGCACTGCAATTCACAAACCTGCAGAGTTTTAAATGATACCTCTCGTCCACAAATATATTAAGGGAAGGCAACGAAGAGGCTTTGAAAGCAAGGCAGAATTGCAGGAAACAGATTTCAGGAGGTAGATTCGAATCGCCTTGAAAGCACATGAAAAGCGGCAAAACGTGGACAATGATGCCCTTGGCCAAAAAGGGCGTATGCGTTTTTTCCTGAATATATTCAGGAAAAAACGCATACGCCCTTTTTGGCCAACCAAGCAACCTGGAAAGGCCAATCAGCGCTCCAAAGAAGTCTCGCTTCCCAGCGGGCAAAAGGGCCATGGGGAAAAAAGTGTCCAAACCAGAAATGCAGGACCGGCCATGGAGAAATGGGAGCCTTGCTACGCTGATGGGTGGGATGTAAATTGCCAACAGCCACTCTGGAGAAGTGTACGGTGTGTTCTGAAACATCTAAAAAACACAGCTTGGAGAGCATAGGGCACTTCCACTCATGGGCGTATAAATTGGGAAAACTAAAAATCAGCAAGACACAGGCACCCCAAAGTTTAGGGCTGCTCTGTTGACAAGAACCCCCACTTCATTACACCTTAAATATGCTAGGAAAGAGAAAAATGGATAAAGAAGTTGGGGTCCTCATGTACAATGGAATATCACTCAGCCATGAAATCAACGTCATAAGGCTAGTAGCAGCACGATGAGTGGATTTAGGTACGACGATTCTAAGTGAAATAAGTCACACAGAAAAAGACACTTATCATAAGATATCACTTAGAGAGGGAATGTAAAAACCGCTACACTTGAACTGAATTACAAAACAGAACAGAGTCACACGTTTAGGAAACACACTATGGCTGCTGAACGGGAAAGGTGAGGTGGGGTGATGCATAAAACAAGGGTTTCAAATTAGCTCAGATACCGTTCCATAAACCCAATATGTAAGAGACAAGACCTATTCCTTTTTCAGTGAACTGGACTCAACATCCCCTATTCACCGCACAAGAATATATCTGACTAGGAAGAATCTTCAAACCTATGTATTGATATCTCTCTGTAAGTGAGTCAAGGGGGTGTAAAGCAGCATAAACACAGCCGTGAAAAGCAGCTAAACCCCATTATAAAAATAAATTACTTTTCAAAACCCGTGAAACAAAGACAGTGAAAGAGAGAGAAATTCTTACAAAATTCGTTCAGGGGCTGTGATGCAACCTGGATTGACCATATCTAGACCCACAGCTGATTGAGACATAAGGGTGGACACTCTTGGGGCTGTGAGGTTCGGTGAGGTTGGGTGAGCCAACGCAGACCCTTTCAAGTAATACTGCATGGTACCCATCCCATGGGTCCCAAATCTCCAGGTTCAAGGGCATCTTCCTACGTCGAAAACAGGCATGAGAAACCCAGAAGATGGTACACGGTGTGATCGGGAAAGGTTTCTAAAACGCACCTCATTTCTCATCTCCTTTGCTCGGGTTCGCCATTCCAGCCGATTTACTAGCCATCTCCCTCCTTGGAGAATCAGCACCTTTAACCTCCTGTTCCGTACAGGTTGCAATTTGTCCTGAGGATGAACGGGAAGAGGGGGAACCAATGAGAGACTAGCTCTAGGTGTTGGGACAGGCACAGGTCACTCTATTTTCCCATCAGGAAGAAGAATTAAGCACAAGCTCAGCCTGCCCCCCAGAAGCAGAAGAGGGCCTGAAGCAATCCTGCGCTTTTGCGGCCAGCTCCCAAAAAAGCGAGTTGAAAAATGGAGCTCAGGGGCACTGCAATTCACAAACCTGCAGAGTTTTAAATGATACCTCTCGTCCACAAATATATTAAGGGAAGGCAACGAAGAGGCTTTGAAAGCAAGGCAGAATTGCAGGAAACAGATTTCAGGAGGTAGATTCGAATCGCCTTGAAAGCACATGAAAAGCGGCAAAACGTGGACAATGATGCCCTTGGCCAAAAAGGGCGTATGCGTTTTTTCCTGAATATATTCAGGAAAAAAACGCATACGCCCTTTTTGGCCAACCAAGCAACCTGGAAAGGCCAATCAGCGCTCCAAAGAAGTCTCGCTTCCCAGCGGGCAAAAGGGCCATGCGGAAAAAAGTGTCCAAACCACAAATGCAGGACCGGCCATGGAGAAATGGGAGCCTTGCTACGCTGATGGGCGGGATGTAAATTGCCAACAGCCACTCTGGAGAAGTGTACGGTGTGTTCTGAAACATCTAAAAAACACAGCTTGGAGAGCATAGGGCACTTCCACTCATGGGCGTATAAATTGGGAAAACTAAAAATCAGCAAGACACAGGCACCCCAAAGTTTAGGGCTGCTCTGTTGACAAGAACCCCCACTTCATTACACCTTAAATATCCTAGGAAAGAGAAAAATGGATAAAGAAGTTGGGGTCCTCATGTACAATGGAATATCACTCAGCCATGAAATCAACGTCATAAGGCTAGTAGCAGCACGATGAGTGGATTTAGGTACGACGATTCTAAGTGAAATAAGCCACACAGAAAAAGCCACTTATCATAAGATATCACTTAGAGAGGGAATGTAAAAACCGCTACACTTGAACTGAATTACAAAACAGAACAGAGTCACACGTTTAGGAAACACACTATGGCTGCTGAACGGGAAAGGTGAGGTGGGGTGATGCATAAAACAAGGGTTTCAAATTAGCTCAGATACCATTCCATAAACCCAATATGTAAGAGACAAGACCTATTCCTTTTTCAGTGAACTGGACTCAACACCCCCTATTCACCGCACAAGAATATATCTGACTAGGAAGAATCTTCAAACCTATGTATTGATATCTCTCTGTAAGTGAGTCAAGGGGGTGTAAAGCGGCATAAACACAGCCGTGAAAAGCAGCTAAACCGCATTATAAAAATAAATTACTTTTCAAAACCCGTGAAACAAAGACAGTGAAAGAGAGAGAAATTCTTACAAAATTCGTTCAGGGGCTGTGATGCAACCTGGATTGACCATATCTAGACCCACAGCTGATTGAGACATAAGGGTGGACACTCTTGGGGCTGAGAGGTTCGGTGAGGTTGGGTGAGCCAATGCAGACCCTTTCAAGTAATACTGCATGGTACCCATCCCATGGGTCCCAAATCTCCAGGTTCAAGGGCATCTTCCTACGTCAAAAACAGGCATGAGAAACCCAGAAGATGGTACACCGTGTGATCGGGAAAGGTTTCTAAAACGCACCTCATTTCTCATCTCCTTTGCTCGGGTTCGCCATTCCAGCCGATTTACTAGCCATCTCCCTCCTTGGAGAATCAGCACCTTTAACCTCCTGTTCCGTACAGGTTGCAATTTGTCCTGAGGATGAAGGGGAAGAGGGGGAACCAATGAGAGACTAGCTCTAGGTGTTGGGACAGGCACAGGTCACTCTATTTTCCCATCAGGAAGAAGAATTAAGCACAAGCTCAGCCTGCCCCCCAGAACCAGAAGAGGGCCTGAAGCAATCCTGCGCTTTTGCGGCCAGCTCCCAAAAAAGCGAGTTGAAAAATGGAGCTCAGGGGCACTGCAATTCACAGACCTGCAGAGTTTTCAATGATACCTCTCGTCCACAAATATATTAAGGGAAGGCAACGAAGAGGCTTTGAAAGCAAGGCAGAATTGCAGGAAACAGATTTCAGGAGGTAGATTCGAATCGCCTTGAAAGCACATGAAAAGCGGCAAAATGTGGACAATGATGCCCTTGGCCAAAAAGGGCGTATGCGTTTTTTCCTGAATATATTCAGGAAAAAACGCATACGCACTTTTTGGCCAACCAAGCAACCTGGAAAGGCCAATCAGCGCTCCAAAGAAGTCTCGCTTCCCAGCGGGCAAAAGGGCCATGCGGAAAAAAGTGTCCAAACCAGAAATGCAGGACCGGCCATGGAGAAATGGGAGCCTTGCTACGCTGATGGGCGGGATGTAAATTGCCAAGAGCCACTCTGGAGAAGTGTACGGTGTGTTCTGAAACATCTAAAAAACACAGCTTGGAGAGCATAGGGCACTTCCACTCATGGGCGTATAAATTGGGAAAACTAAAAATCAGCAAGACACAGGCACCCCAAAGTTTAGGGCTGCTCTGTTGACAAGAACCCCCACTTCATTACACCTTAAATATCCTAGGAAAGAGAAAAATGGATAAAGAAGTTGGGGTCCTCATGTACAATGGAATATCACTCAGCCATGAAATCAACGTCATAAGGCTAGTAGCAGCAAGATGAGTGGATTTAGGTACGACGATTCTAAGTGAAATAAGTCACACAGAAAAAGACACTTATCATAAGATATCACTTAGAGAGGGAATGTAAAAACCGCTACACTTGAACTGAATTACAAAACAGAACAGAGTCACACGTTTAGGAAACACACTATGGCTGCTGAACGGGAAAGGTGAGGTGGGGTGATGCATAAAACAAGGGTTTCATATTAGCTCAGATACCGTTCCATAAACCCAATATGTAAGAGACAAGACCTATTCCTTTTTCAGTGAACTGGACTCAACACCCCCTATTCACCGCACAAGAATATATCTGACTAGGAAGAATCTTCAAACCTATGTATTGATATCTCTCCGTAAGTGAGTCAAGGGGGTGTAAAGCGGCGTAAACACAGCCGTGAAAAGCAGCTAAACCCCATTATAAAAATAAATTACTTTTCAAAACCCGTGAAACAAAGACAGTGAAAGAGAGAGAAATTCTTACAAAATTCGTTCAGGGGCTGTGATGCAACCTGGATTGACCATATCTAGACCCACAGCTGATTGAGACATAAGGGTGGACACTCTTGGGGCTGAGAGGTTCGGTGAGGTTGGGTGAGCCAACGCAGACCCTTTCAAGTAATACTGCATGGTACCCATCCCATGGGTCCCAAATCTCCAGGTTCAAGGGCATCTTCCTACGTCGAAAACAGGCATGAGAAACCCAGAAGATGGTACACCGTGTGATCGGGAAAGGTTTCTAAAACGCACCTCATTTCTCATCTCCTTTGCTCGGGTTCGCCATTCCAGCCGATTTACTAGCCATCTCCCTCCTTGGAGAATCAGCACCTTTAACCTCCTGTTCCGTACAGGTTGCAATTTGTCCTGAGGATGAACGGGAAGAGGGGGAACCAATGAGAGACTAGCTCTAGGTGTTGGGACAGGCACAGGTCACTCTATTTTCCCATCAGGAAGAAGAATTAAGCACAAGCTCAGCCTGCCCCCCAGAACGAGAAGAGGGCCTGAAGCAATCCTGCGCTTTTGCGGCCAGTTCCCAAAAAAGCGAGTTGAAAAATGGAGCTCAGGGGCACTGCAATTCACAAACCTGCAGAGTTTTAAATGATACCTCTCGTCCACAAATATATTAAGGGAAGGCAACGAAGAGGCTTTGAAAGCAAGGCAGAATTGCAGGAAACAGATTTCAGGAGGTAGATTCGAATCGCCTTGAAAGCACATGAAAAGCGGCAAAACGTGGACAATGATGCCCTTGGCCAAAAAGGGCGTATGCGTTTATTCCTGAATATATTCAGGAAAAAACGCATACGCCCTTTTTGGCCAACCAAGCAACCTGGAAAGGCCAATCAGCGCTCCAAAGAAGTCTCGCTTCCCAGCGGGCAAAAGGGCCATGCGGAAAAAAGTGTCCAAACCAGAAATGCAGGACCGGCCATGGAGAAATGGGAGCCTTGCTACGCTGATGGGTGGGATGTAAATTGCCAACAGCCACTCTGGAGAAGTGTACGGTGTGTTCTGAAACATCTAAAAAACACAGCTTGGAGAGCATAGGGCACTTCCACTCATGGGCGTATAAATTGGGAAAACTAAAAATCAGCAAGACACAGGCACCCCAAAGTTTAGGGCTGCTCTGTTGACAAAAACCCCCACTTCATTACACCTTAAATATCCTAGGAAAGAGAAAAATGGATAAAGAAGTTGTGGTCCTCATGTACAATGGAATATCACTCAGCCAGGAAATCAACGTCATAAGGCTAGTAGCAGCACAATGAGTGGATTTAGGTACGACGATTCTAAGTGAAATAAGTCACACAGAAAAAGACACTTA
Organism: Balaenoptera acutorostrata; assembly: GCF_949987535.1. Taxonomy (NCBI): domain Eukaryota; kingdom Metazoa; phylum Chordata; class Mammalia; order Artiodactyla; family Balaenopteridae; genus Balaenoptera; species Balaenoptera acutorostrata. The sequence continues at coordinate 65,434 of NW_026646096.1, read as the reverse complement.
TCATAAGATATCACTTCTAGAGGGAATGTAGAACCGCTACACTTGAACTGAATTAGAAAACAGAACAGAGTCACAGGTTTAGGAAACACACTATGGCTGCTGAACGGGAAAGGCGAGGTGGGGTGATGCATAAAACAAGGGTTTCAAATAATTCCGATACCGTTCCATAAACCCAATATGTAAGAGACAAGACCTATTCCTTTTTCAGTGAACTGGACTCAACACCCCCTATTCACCGCACAAGAATATATCTGACTAGGAAGAATCTTCAAACCTATGTATTGATATCTCTCCGTAAGTGAGTCAAGGGGGTGTAAAGCGGCATAAAGACAGCTGTGAGAAGCAGCTAAACCCCATTATAAAAATAAATTACTTTTCAAAACCCGTGAAACAAAGACAGTGAAAGAGAGAGAAATTCTTACAAAATTCGTTCAGGGGCTGTGATGCAACCTGGATTGACCATATCTAGACCCACAGCTGATTGAGACATAAGGGTGGACACTCTTGGGGCTGAGAGGTTCGGTGAGGTTGGGTGAGCCAACGCAGACCCTTTCAAGTAATACTGCATGGTACCCATCCCATGGGTCCCAAATCTCCAGGTTCAAGGGCATCTTCCTACGTCGAAAACAGGCATGAGAAACCCAGAAGATGGTACACCGTGTGATCGGGAAAGGTTTCTAAAACGCACCTCATTTCTCATCTCCTTTGCTCGGGTTCGCCATTCCAGCCGATTTACTAGCCATCTCCCTCCTTGGAGAATCAGCACCTTTAACCTCCTGTTCCGTACAGGTTGCAATTTGTCCTGAGGATGAACGGGAAGAGGGGGAACCAATGAGAGACTAGCTCTAGGTGTTGGGACAGGCACAGGTCACTCTATTTTCCCATCAGGAAGAAGAATTAAGCACAAGCTCAGCCTGCCCCCCAGAACCAGAAGAGGGCCTGAAGCAATCCTGCGCTTTTGCGGCCAGCTCCCAAAAAAGCGAGTTGAAAAATGGAGCTCAGGGGCACTGCAATTCACAAACCTGCACAGTTTTAAATGATACCTCTCGTCCACAAATATATTAAGGGAAGGCAACGAAGAGGCTTTGAAAGCAAGGCAGAATTGCAGGAAACAGATTTCAGGAGGTAGATTCGAATCGCCTTGAAAGCACATGAAAAGCGGCAAAACGTGGACAATGATGCCCTTGGCCAAAAAGGGCGTATGCGTTTTTTCCTGAATATATTCAGGAAAAAACGCATACGCCCTTTTTGGCCAACCAAGCAACCTGGAAAGGCCAATCAGCTCTCCAAAGAAGTCTCGCTTCCCAGCGGGCAAAAGGGCCATGCGGAAAAAAGTGTCCAAACCAGAAATGCAGGACCGGCCATGGAGAAATGGGAGCCTTGCTACGCTGATGGGTGGGATGTAAATTGCCAACAGCCACTCTGGAGAAGTGTACGGTGTGTTCTGAAACATCTAAAAAACACAGCTTGGAGAGCATAGGGCACTTCCACTCATGGGCGTATAAATTGGGAAAACTAAAAATCAGCAAGACACAGGCACCCCAAAGTTTAGGGCTGCTCTGTTGACAAGAACCCCCACTTCATTACACCTTAAATATCCTAGGAAAGAGAAAAATGGATAAAGCAGTTGGGGTCCTCATGTACAATGGAATATCACTCAGCCATGAAATCAACGTCATAAGGCTAGTAGCAGCACGATGAGTGGATTTAGGTACGACGATTCTAAGTGAAATAAGTCACACAGAAAAAGACACTTATCATAAGATACCACTTAGAGAGGGAATGTAAAAACCGCTACACTTGAACTGAATTACAAAACAGAACAGAGTCACACGTTTAGGAAACACACTATGGCTGCTGAACGGGAAAGGTGAGGTGGGGTGATGCATAAAACAAGGGTTTCAAATTAGCTCAGATACCGTTCCATAAACCCAATATGTAAGAGACAAGACCTATTCCTTTTTCAGTGAACTGGACTCAACACCCCCTATTCACCGCACAAGAATATATCTGACTAGTAAGAATCTTCAAACTTATGTATTGATATCTCTCTCTAAGTGAATCAAGGGGGTGTAAAGCGTCATAAACACAGCCGTGAAAAGCAGCTAAACCCCATTATAAAAATAAATTACTTTTCAAAACCCGTGAAACAAAGACAGTGAAAGAGAGAGAAATTCTTACAAAATTCGTTCAGGGGCTGTGATGCAACCTGGATTGACCATATCTAGACCCACAGCTGATTGAGACATAAGGGTGGACACTCTTGGGGCTGAGAGGTTCGGTGAGGTTGGGTGAGCCAACGCAGACCCTTTCAAGTAATACTGCATGGTACCCATCCCATGGGTCCCAAATCTCCAGATTCAAGGGCATCTTCCTACGTCGAAAACAGGCATGAGAAACCCAGAAGATGGTACACCGTGTGATCGGGAAAGGTTTCTAAAACGCACCTCATTTCTCATCTCCTTTGCTCGGGTTCGCCATTCCAGCCGATTTACTAGCCATCTCCCTCCTTGGAGAATCAGCACCTTTAACCTCCTGTTCCGTACAGGTTGCAATTTGTCCTGAGGATGAACGGGAAGAGGGGGAACCAATGAGAGACTAGCTCTAGGTGTTGGGACAGGCACAGGTCACTCTATTTTCCCATCAGGAAGAAGAATTAAGCACAAGCTCAGCCTGCCCCCCAGAAGCAGAAGAGGGCCTGAAGCACTCCTGCGCTTTTGCGGCCAGCTCCCAAAAAAGCGAGTTGAAAAATGGAGCTCAGGGGCACTGCAATTCACAAACCTGCAGAGTTTTAAATGATACCTCTCGTCCACAAATATATTAAGGGAAGGAAACGAAGAGGCTTTGAAAGCAAGGCAGAATTGCAGGAAACAGATTTCAGGAGGTAGATTCGAATCGCCTTGAAAGCACATGAAAAGCGGCAAAACGTGGACAATGATGCCCTTGGCCAAAAAGGGCGTATGCGTTTTTTCCTGAATATATTCAGGAAAAAACGCATACGCCCTTTTTGGCCAACCAAGCAACCTGGAAAGGCCAATCAGCGCTCCAAAGAAGTCTCGCTTCCCAGCGGGCAAAAGGGCCATGCGGAAAACAGTGTCCAAACCAGAAATGCAGGACCGGCCATGGAGAAATGGGAGCCTTGCTACGCTGATGGGTGGGATGTAAATTGCCAACAGCCACTCTGGAGAAGTGTACGGTGTGTTCTGAAACATCTAAAAAACACAGCTTGGAGAGCATAGGGCACTTCCACTCATGGGCGTATAAATTGGGAAAACTAAAAATCAGCAAGACACAGGCACCCCAAAGTTTAGGGCTGCTCTGTTGACAAGAACCCCCACTTCATTACACCTTAAATATCCTAGGAAAGAGAAAAATGGATAAAGCAGTTGGGGTCCTCATGTACAATGGAATATCACTCAGCCATGAAATCAACGTCATAAGGCTAGTAGCAGCACGATGAGTGGATTTAGGTACGACGATTCTAAGTGAAATAAGTCACACAGAAAAAGACACTTATCATAAGATACCACTTAGAGAGGGAATGTAAAAACCGCTACACTTGAACTGAATTACAAAACAGAACAGAGTCACACGTTTAGGAAACACACTATGGCTGCTGAACGGGAAAGGTGAGGTGGGGTGATGCATAAAACAAGGGTTTCAAATTAGCTCAGATACCGTTCCATAAACCCAATATGTAAGAGACAAGACCTATTCCTTTTTCAGTGAACTGGACTCAACAGCCCCTATTCACCGCACAAGAATATATCTGACTAGGAAGAATCTTCAAACCTATGTATTGATATCTCTCCGTAAGTGAGTCAAGGGGGTGTAAAGCGGCATGAACACAGCCGTGAAAAGCAGCTAAACCCCATTATAAAAATAAATTACTTTTCAAAACCCGTGAAACAAAGGCAGTGAAAGAGAGAGAAATTCTTACAAAATTCGTTCAGGGGCTGTGATGCAACCTGGATTGACCATATCTAGACCCACAGCTGATTGAGACATAAGGGTGGACACTCTTGGGGCTGAGAGGTTCGGTGAGGTTGGGTGAGCCAACGCAGACCCTTTCAAGTAATACTGCATGGTACCCATCCCATTGGTCCCAAATCTCCAGGTTCAAGGGCATCTTCCTACGTCGAAAACAGGCATGAGAAACCCAGAAGATGGTACACCGTGTGATCGGGAAAGGTTTCTAAAACGCACCTCATTTCTCATCTCCTTTGCTCGGGTTCGCCATTCCAGCCGATTTACTAGCCATCTCCCTCCTTGGAGAATCAGCACCTTTAACCTCCTGTTCCGTACAGGTTGCAATTTGTCCTGAGGATGAAGGGGAAGAGGGGGAACCAATGAGAGACTAGCTCTAGGTGTTGGGACAGGCACAGGTCACTCTATTTTCCCATCAGGAAGAAGAATTAAGCACAAGCTCAGCCTGCCCCCCAGAAGCAGAAGAGGGCCTGAAGCAATCCTGCGCTTTTGCGGCCAGCTCCCAAAAAAGCGAGTTGAAAAATGGAGCTCAGGGGCACTGCAATTCACAAACCTGCAGAGTTTTAAATGATACCTCTCGTCCACAAATATATTAAGGGAAGGCAACGAAGAGGCTTTGAAAGCAAGGCAGAATTGCAGGAAACAGATTTCAGGAGGTAGATTCGAATCGCCTTGAAAGCACATGAAAAGCGGCAAAACGTGGACAATGATGCCCTTGGCCAAAAAGGGCGTATGCGTTTTTTCCTGAATATATTCAGGAAAAAACGCATACGCCCTTTTTGGCCAACCAAGCAACCTGGAAAGGCCAATCAGCGCTCCAAAGAAGTCTCGCTTCCCAGCGGGCAAAAGGGCCATGCGGAAAAAAGTGTCCAAACCAGAAATGCAGGACCGGCCATGGAGAAATGGGAGCCTTGCTACGCTGATGGGTGGGATGTAAATTGCCAACAGCCACTCTGGAGAAGTGTACGGTGTGTTCTGAAACATCTAAAAAACACAGCTTGGAGAGCATAGGGCACTTCCACTCATGGGCGTATAAATTGGGAAAACTAAAAATCAGCAAGACACAGGCACCCCAAAGTTTAGGGCTGCTCTGTTGACAAGAACCCCCACTTCATTACACCTTAAATATCCTAGGAAAGAGAAAAATGGATAAAGCAGTTGGGGTCCTCATGTACAATGGAATATCACTCAGCCATGAAATCAACGTCATAAGGCTAGTAGCAGCACGATGAGTGGATTTAGGTACGACGATTCTAAGTGAAATAAGTCACACAGAAAAAGACACTTATCATAAGATACCACTTAGAGAGGGAATGTAAAAACCGCTACACTTGAACTGAATTACAAAACAGAACAGAGTCACACGTTTAGGAAACACACTATGGCTGCTGAACGGGAAAGGTGAGGTGGGGTGATGCATAAAACAAGGGTTTCAAATTAGCTCAGATACCGTTCCATAAACCCAATATGTAAGAGACAAGACCTATTCCTTTTTCAGTGAACTGGACTCAACACCCCCTATTCACCGCACAAGAATATATCTGACTAGGAAGAATCTTCAAACCTATGTATTGATATCTCTCCGTAAGTGAGTCAAGGGGGTGTAAAGCGGCATGAACACAGCCGTGAAAAGCAGCTAAACCCCATTATAAAAATAAATTACTTTTCAAAACCCGTGAAACAAAGGCAGTGAAAGAGAGAGAAATTCTTACAAAATTCGTTCAGGGGCTGTGATGCAACCTGGATTGACCATATCTAGACCCACAGCTGATTGAGACATAAGGGTGGACACTCTTGGGGCTGAGAGGTTCGGTGAGGTTGGGTGAGCCAACGCAGACCCTTTCAAGTAATACTGCATGGTACCCATCCCATTGGTCCCAAATCTCCAGGTTCAAGGGCATCTTCCTACGTCGAAAACAGGCATGAGAAACCCAGAAGATGGTACACCGTGTGATCGGGAAAGGTTTCTAAAACGCACCTCATTTCTCATCTCCTTTGCTCGGGTTCGCCATTCCAGCCGATTTACTAGCCATCTCCCTCCTTGGAGAATCAGCACCTTTAACCTCCTGTTCCGTACAGGTTGCAATTTGTCCTGAGGATGAACGGGAAGAGGGGGAACCAATGAGAGACTAGCTCTAGGTGTTGGGACAGGCACAGGTCACTCTATTTTCCCATCAGGAAGAAGAATTAAGCACAAGCTCAGCCTGCCCCCCAGAAGCAGAAGAGGGCCTGAAGCAATCCTGCGCTTTTGCGGCCAGCTCCCAAAAAAGCGAGTTGAAAAATGGAGCTCAGGGGCACTGCAATTCACAAACCTGCAGAGTTTTAAATGATACCTCTCGTCCACAAATATATTAAGGGAAGGCAACGAAGAGGCTTTGAAAGCAAGGCAGAATTGCAGGAAACAGATTTCAGGAGGTAGATTCGAATCGCCTTGAAAGCACATGAAAAGCGGCAAAACGTGGACAATGATGCCCTTGGCCAAAAAGGGCGTATGCGTTTTTTCCTGAATATATTCAGGAAAAAAACGCATACGCCCTTTTTGGCCAACCAAGCAACCTGGAAAGGCCAATCAGCGCTCCAAAGAAGTCTCGCTTCCCAGCGGGCAAAAGGGCCATGCGGAAAAAAGTGTCCAAACCAGAAATGCAGGACCGGCCATGGAGAAATGGGAGCCTTGCTACGCTGATGGGCGGGATGTAAATTGCCAACAGCCACTCTGGAGAAGTGTACGGTGTGTTCTGAAACATCTAAAAAACACAGCTTGGAGAGCATAGGGCACTTCCACTCAAGGGCGTATAAATTGGGAAAACTAAAAATCAGCAAGACACAGGCACCCCAAAGTTTAGGGCTGCTCTGTTGACAAGAACCCCCACTTCATTACACCTTAAATATCCTAGGAAAGAGAAAAATGGATAAAGCAGTTGGGGTCCTCATGTACAATGGAATATCACTCAGCCATGAAATCAACGTCATAAGGCTAGTAGCAGCACGATGAGTGGATTTAGGTACGACGATTCTAAGTGAAATAAGTCACACAGAAAAAGACACTTATCATAAGATACCACTTAGAGAGGGAATGTAAAAACCGCTACACTTGAACTGAATTACAAAACAGAACAGAGTCACACGTTTAGGAAACACACTATGGCTGCTGAACGGGAAACGTGAGGTGGGGTGATGCATAAAACAAGGGTTTCAAATTAGCTCAGATACCGTTCCATAAACCCAATATGTAAGAGACAAGACCTATTCCTTTTTCAGTGAACTGGACTCAACACCCCCTATTCACCGCACAAGAATATATCTGACTAGGAAGAATCTTCAAACCTATGTATTGATATCTCTCTGTAAGTGAGTCAAGGGGGTGTAAAGCGGCATGAACACAGCCGTGAAAAGCAGCTAAACCCCATTATAAAAATAAATTACTTTTCAAAACCCGTGAAACAAAGACAGTGAAAGAGAGAGAAATTCTTACAAAATTCGTTCAGGGGCTGTGATGCAACCTGGATTGACCATATCTAGACCCACAGCTGATTGAGACATAAGGGTGGACACTCTTGGGGCTGAGAGGTTCGGTGAGGTTGGGTGAGCCAACGCAGACCCTTTCAAGTAATACTGCATGGTACCCATCCCATGGGTCCCAAATCTCCAGGTTCAAGGGCATCTTCCTACGTCGAAAACAGGCATGAGAAACCCAGAAGATGGTACACCGTGTGATCGGGAAAGGTTTCTAAAACGCACCTCATTTCTCATCTCCTTTGCTCGGGTTCGCCATTCCAGCCGATTTACTAGCCATCTCCCTCCGTGGAGAATCAGCACCTTTAACCTCCTGTTCCGTACAGGTTGCAATTTGTCCTGAGGATGAACGGGAAGAGGGGGAACCAATGAGAGACTAGCTCTAGGTGTTGGGACAGGCACAGGTCACTCTATTTTCCCATCAGGAAGAAGAATTAAGCACAAGCTCAGCCTGCCCCCCAGAACGAGAAGAGGGCCTGAAGCAATCCTGCGCTTTTGCGGCCAGCTCCCAAAAAAGCGAGTTGAAAAATGGAGCTCAGGGGCACTGCAATTCACAAACCTGCAGAGTTTTAAATGATACCTCTCGTCCACAAATATATTAAGGGAAGGCAACGAAGAGGCTTTGAAAGCAAGGCAGAATTGCAGGAAACAGATTTCAGGAGGTAGATTCGAATCGCCTTGAAAGCACATGAAAAGCGGCAAAACGTGGACAATGATGCCCTTGGCCAAAAAGGGCGTATGCGTTTTTTCCTGAATATATTCAGGAAAAAACGCATACGCCCTTTTTGGCCAACCAAGCAACCTGGAAAGGCCAATCAGCGCTCCAAAGAAGTCTCGCTTCCCAGCGGGCAAAAGGGCCATGCGGAAAACAGTGTCCAAACCAGAAATGCAGGACCGGCCATGGAGAAATGGGAGCCTTGCTACGCTGATGGGTGGGATGTAAATTGCCAACAGCCACTCTGGAGAAGTGTACGGTGTGTTCTGAAACATCTAAAAAACACAGCTTGGAGAGCATAGGGCACTTCCACTCATGGGCGTATAAATTGGGAAAACTAAAAATCAGCAAGACACAGGCACCCCAAAGTTTAGGGCTGCTCTGTTGACAAGAACCCCCACTTCATTACACCTTAAATATCCTAGGAAAGAGAAAAATGGGTAAAGAAGTTGGGGTCCTCATGTACAATGGAATATCACTCAGCCATGAAATCCACGTCATAAGGCTAGTAGCAGCACGATGAGTGGATTTAGGTACGACGATTCTAAGTGAAATAAGTCACACAGAAAAAGACACTTATCATAAGATATCACTTAGAGAGGGAATGTAAAAACCGCTACACTTGAACTGAATTGCAAAACAGAACAGAGTCACACGTTTAGGAAACACACTATGGCTGCTGAACGGGAAAGGCGAGGTGGGGTGATGCATAAAACAAGGGTTTCAAATTAGCTCAGATACCGTTCCATAAACCCAATATGTAAGAGACAAGACCTATTCCTTTTTCAGTGAACTGGACTCAACACCCCCTATTCACCGCACAAGAATATATCTGACTAGGAAGAATCTTCAAACCTATATATTGATATCTCTCCGTAAGTGAGTCAAGGGGGTGTAAAGCGGCATAAAGACAGCTGTGAGAAGCAGCTAAACCCCATTATAAAAATAAATTACTTTTCAAAACCCGTGAAACAAAGACAGTGAAAGAGAGAGAAATTCTTACAAAATTCGTTCAGGGGCTGTGATGCAACCTGGATTGACCATATCTAGACCCACAGCTGATTGAGACATAAGGGTGGACACTCTTGGGGCTGAGAGGTTCGGTGAGGTTGGGTGAGCCAACGCAGACCCTTTCAAGTAATACTGCATGGTACCCATCCCATGGGTCCCAAATCTCCAGGTTCAAGGGCATCTTCCTACGTCGAAAACAGGCATGAGAAACCCAGAAGATGGTACACCGTGTGATCGGGAAAGGTTTCTAAAACGCACCTCATTTCTCATCTCCTTTGCTCGGGTTCGCCATTCCAGCCGATTTACTAGCCATCTCCCTCCTTGGAGAATCAGCACCTTTAACCTCCTGTTCCGTACAGGTTGCAATTTGTCCTGAGGATGAAGAGGAAGAGGGGGAACCAATGAGAGACTAGCTCTAGGTGTTGGGACAGGCACAGGTCACTCTATTTTCCCATCAGGAAGAAGAATTAAGCACAAGCTCAGCCTGCCCCCCAGAACGAGAAGAGGGCCTGAAGCAATCCTGCGCTTTTGCGGCCAGCTCCCAAAAAAGCGAGTTGAAAAATGGAGCTCAGGGGCACTGCAATTCACAAACCTGCAGAGTTTTAAATGATACCTCTCGTCCACAAATATATTAAGGGAAGGCAACGAAGAGGCTTTGAAAGCAAGGCAGAATTGCAGGAAACAGATTTCAGGAGGTAGATTCGAATCGCCTTGAAAGCACATGAAAAGCGGCAAAACGTGGACAATGATGCCCTTGGCCAAAAAGGGCGTATGCGTTTTTTCCTGAATATATTCAGGAAAAAACGCATACGCCCTTTTTGGCCAACCAAGCAACCTGGAAAGGCCAATCAGCGCTCCAAAGAAGTCTCGCTTCCCAGCGGGCAAAAGGGCCATGCGGAAAACAGTGTCCAAACCAGAAATGCAGGACCGGCCATGGAGAAATGGGAGCCTTGCTACGCTGATGGGTGGGATGTAAATTGCCAACAGCCACTCTGGAGAAGTGTACGGTGTGTTCTGAAACATCTAAAAAACACAGCTTGGAGAGCATAGGGCACTTCCACTCATGGGCGTATAAATTGGGAAAACTAAAAATCAGCAAGACACAGGCACCCCAAAGTTTAGGGCTGCTCTGTTGACAAGAACCCCCACTTCATTACACCTTAAATATCCTAGGAAAGAGAAAAATGGGTAAAGAAGTTGGGGTCCTCATGTACAATGGAATATCACTCAGCCATGAAATCCACGTCATAAGGCTAGTAGCAGCACGATGAGTGGATTTAGGTACGACGATTCTAAGTGAAATAAGTCACACAGAAAAAGACACTTATCATAAGATATCACTTAGAGAGGGAATGTAAAAACCGCTACACTTGAACTGAATTGCAAAACAGAACAGAGTCACACGTTTAGGAAACACACTATGGCTGCTGAACGGGAAAGGCGAGGTGGGGTGATGCATAAAACAAGGGTTTCAAATTAGCTCAGATACCGTTCCATAAACCCAATATGTAAGAGACAAGACCTATTCCTTTTTCAGTGAACTGGACTCAACACCCCCTATTCACCGCACAAGAATATATCTGACTAGGAAGAATCTTCAAACCTATATATTGATATCTCTCCGTAAGTGAGTCAAGGGGGTGTAAAGCGGCATAAAGACAGCTGTGAGAAGCAGCTAAACCCCATTATAAAAATAAATTACTTTTCAAAACCCGTGAAACAAAGACAGTGAAAGAGAGAGAAATTCTTACAAAATTCGTTCAGGGGCTGTGATGCAACCTGGATTGACCATATCTAGACCCACAGCTGATTGAGACATAAGGGTGGACACTCTTGGGGCTGAGAGGTTCGGTGAGGTTGGGTGAGCCAACGCAGACCCTTTCAAGTAATACTGCATGGTACCCATCCCATGGGTCCCAAATCTCCAGGTTCAAGGGCATCTTCCTACGTCGAAAACAGGCATGAGAAACCCAGAAGATGGTACACCGTGTGATCGGGAAAGGTTTCTAAAACGCACCTCATTTCTCATCTCCTTTGCTCGGGTTCGCCATTCCAGCCGATTTACTAGCCATCTCCCTCCTTGGAGAATCAGCACCTTTAACCTCCTGTTCCGTACAGGTTGCAATTTGTCCTGAGGATGAAGAGGAAGAGGGGGAACCAATGAGAGACTAGCTCTAGGTGTTGGGACAGGCACAGGTCACTCTATTTTCCCATCAGGAAGAAGAATTAAGCACAAGCTCAGCCTGCCCCCCAGAAGCAGAAGAGGGCCTGAAGCAATCCTGCGCTTTTGCGGCCAGCTCCCAAAAAAGCGAGTTGAAAAATGGAGCTCAGGGGCACTGCAATTCACAAACCTGCAGAGTTTTAAATGATACCTCTCGTCCACAAATATATTAAGGGAAGGCAACGAAGAGGCTTTGAAAGCAAGGCAGAATTGCAGGAAACAGATTTCAGGAGGTAGATACGAATCGCCTTGAAAGCACATGAAAAGCGGCAAAACGTGGACAATGATGCCCTTGGCCAAAAAGGGCGTATGCGTTTTTTCCTGAATATATTCAGGAAAAAACGCATACGCCCTTTTTGGCCAACCAAGCAACATGGAAAGGCCAATCAGCGCTCCAAAGAAGTCTCGCTTCCCAGCGGGCAAAAGGGCCATGCGGAAAAAAGTGTCCAAACCAGAAATGCAGGACCGGCCATGGAGAAATGGGAGCCTTGCTACGCTGATGGGCGGGATGTAAATTGCCAACAGCCACTCTGGAGAAGTGTACGGTGTGTTCTGAAACATCTAAAAAACACAGCTTGGAGAGCATAGGGCACTTCCACTCATGGGCGTATAAATTGGGAAAACTAAAAATCAGCAAGACACAGGCACCCCAAAGTTTAGGGCTGCTCTGTTGACAAGAACCCCCACTTCATTACACCTTAAATATCCTAGGAAAGAGAAAAATGGATAAAGCAGTTGGGGTCCTCATGTACAATGGAATATCACTCAGCCATGAAATCAACGTCATAAGGCTAGTAGCAGCACGATGAGTGGATTTAGGTACGACGATTCTAAGTGAAATAAGTCACACAGAAAAAGACACTTATCATAAGATATCACTTAGAGAGGGAATGTAAAAACCGCTACACTTGAACTGAATTACAAAACAGAACAGAGTCACACGTTTAGGAAACACACTACGGCTGCTGAACGGGAAACGTGAGGTGGGGTGATGCATAAAACAAGGGTTTCAAATTAGCTCAGATACCGTTCCATAAACCCAATATGTAAGAGACAAGACCTATTCCTTTTTCAGTGAACTGGACTCAACACCCCCTATTCACCGCACAAGAATATATCTGACTAGGAAGAATCTTCAAACCTATGTATTGATATCTCTCTGTAAGTGAGTCAAGGGGGTGTAAAGCGGCATGAACACAGCCGTGAAAAGCAGCTAAACCCCATTATAAAAATAAATTACTTTTCAAAACCCGTGAAACAAAGACAGTGAAAGAGAGAGAAATTCTTACAAAATTCGTTCAGGGGCTGTGATGCAACCTGGATTGACCATATCTAGACCCACAGCTGATTGAGACATAAGGGTGGACACTCTTGGGGCTGAGAGGTTCGGTGAGGTTGGGTGAGCCAACGCAGACCCTTTCAAGTAATACTGCATGGTACCCATCCCATGGGTCCCAAATCTCCAGGTTCAAGGGCATCTTCCTACGTCGAAAACAGGCATGAGAAACCCAGAAGATGGTACACCGTGTGATCGGGAAAGGTTTCTAAAACGCACCTCATTTCTCATCTCCTTTGCTCGGGTTCGCCATTCCAGCCGATTTACTAGCCATCTCCCTCCTTGGAGAATCAGCACCTTTAACCTCCTGTTCCGTACAGGTTGCAATTTGTCCTGAGGATGAACGGGAAGAGGGGGAACCAATGAGAGACTAGCTCTAGGTGTTGGGACAGGCACAGGTCACTCTATTTTCCCATCAGGAAAAAGAATTAAGCACAAGCTCAGCCTGCCCCCCAGAACCAGAAGAGGGCCTGAAGCAATCCTGCGCTTTTGCGGCCAGCTCCCAAAAAAGCGAGTTGAAAAATGGAGCTCAGGGGCACTGCAATTCACAAACCTGCAGAGTTTTAAATGATACCTCTCGTCCACAAATATATTAAGGGAAGGCAACGAAGAGGCTTTGAAAGCAAGGCAGAATTGCAGGAAACAGATTTCAGGAGGTAGATTCGAATCGCCTTGAAAGCACATGAAAAGCGGCAAAACGTGGACAATGATGCCCTTGGCCAAAAAGGGCGTATGCGTTTTTTCCTGAATATATTCAGGAAAAAACGCATACGCCCTTTTTGGCCAACCAAGCAACCTGGAAAGGCCAATCAGCGCTCCAAAGAAGTCTCGCTTCCCAGCGGGCAAAAGGGCCATGCGGAAAAAAGTGTCCAAACCAGAAATGCAGGACCGGCCATGGAGAAATGGGAGCCTTGCTACGCTGATGGGTGGGATGTAAATTGCCAACAGCCACTCTGGAGAAGTGTACGGTGTGTTCTAAAACATCTAAAAAACACAGCTTGGAGAGCATAGGGCACTTCCACTCATGGGCGTATAAATTGGGAAAACTAAAAATCAGCAAGACACAGGCACCCCAAAGTTTAGGGCTGCTCTGTTGACAAGAACCCCCACTTCATTACACCTTAAATATCCTAGGAAAGAGAAAAATGGGTAAAGAAGTTGGGGTCCTCATGTACAATGGAATATCACTCAGCCATGAAATCCACGTCATAAGGCTAGTAGCAGCACGATGAGTGGATTTAGGTACGACGATTCTAAGTGAAATAAGTCACACAGAAAAAGACACTTATCATAAGATATCACTTAGAGAGGGAATGTAAAAACCGCTACACTTGAACTGAATTGCAAAACAGAACAGAATCACACGTTTAGGAAACACACTATGGCTGCTGAACGGGAAAGGCGAGGTGGGGTGATGCATAAAACAAGGGTTTCAAATTAGCTCAGATACCGTTCCATAAACCCAATATGTAAGAGACAAGACCTATTCCTTTTTCAGTGAACTGGACTCAACACCCCCTATTCACCGCACAAGAATATATCTGACTAGGAAGAATCTTCAAACCTATGTATTGATATCTCTCCGTAAGTGAGTCAAGGGGGTGTAAAGCGGCATAAAGACAGCTGTGAGAAGCAGCTAAACCCCATTATAAAAATAAATTACTTTTCAAAACCCGTGAAACAAAGACAGTGAAAGAGAGAGAAATTCTTACAAAATTCGTTCAGGGGCTGTGATGCAACCTGGATTGACCATATCTAGACACACAGCTGATTGAGACATAAGGGTGGACACTCTTGGGGCTGAGAGGTTCGGTGAGGTTGGGTGAGCCAACGCAGACCCTTTCAAGTAATACTGCATGGTACCCATCCCATGGGTCCCAAATCTCCAGGTTCAAGGGCATCTTCCTACGTCGAAAACAGGCATGAGAAACCCAGAAGATGGTACACCGTGTGATCGGGAAAGGTTTCTAAAACGCACCTCATTTCTCATCTCCTTTGCTCGGGTTCACCATTCCAGCCGATTTACTAGCCATCTCCCTCCTTGGAGAATCAGCACCTTTAACCTCCTGTTCCGTACAGGTTGCAATTTGTCCTGAGGATGAACGGGAAGAGGGGGAACCAATGAGAGACTAGCTCTAGGTGTTGGGACAGGCACAGGTCACTCTATTTTCCCATCAGGAAGAAGAATTAAGCACAAGCTCTGCCTGCCCCCCAGAACCAGAAGAGGGCCTGAAGCAATCCTGCGCTTTTGCGGCCAGCTCCCAAAAAAGCGAGTTGAAAAATGGAGCTCAGGGGCACTGCAATTCACAAACCTGCACAGTTTTAAATGATACCTCTCGTCCACAATTATACTAAGGGAAGGCAACGAAGAGGCTTTGAAAGCAAGGCAGAATTGCAGGAAACAGATTTCAGGAGGTAGATTCGAATCGCCTTGAAAGCACATGAAAAGCGGCAAAACGTGGACAATGATGCCCTTGGCCAAAAAGGGCGTATGCGTTTTTTCCTGAATATATTCAGGAAAAAACGCATACGCCCTTTTTGGCCAACCAAGCAACCTGGAAAGGCCAATCAGTGCTCCAAAGAAGTCTCGCTTCCCAGCGGGCAAAAGGGCCATGCGGAAAAAAGTGTCCAAACCAGAAATGCAGGACCGGCCATGGAGAAATGGGAGCCTTGCTACGCTGATGGGTGGGATGTAAATTGCCAACAGCCACTCTGGAGAAGTGTACGGTGTGTTCTGAAACATCTAAAAAACACAGCTTGGAGAGCACAGGGCACTTCCACTCATGGGCGTATAAATTGGGAAAACTAAAAATCAGCAAGACACAGGCACCCCAAAGTTTAGGGCTGCTCTGTGGACAAGAATCCCCACTTCATTACACCTTAAATATCCTAGGAAAGAGAAAAATGGATAAAGAAGTTGTGGTCCTCATGTACAATGGAATATCACTCAGCCATGAAATCAACGTCATAAGGCTAGTAGCAGCACGATGAGTGGATTTAGGTACGACGATTCTAAGTGAAATAAGTCACACAGAAAAAGACACTTATCATAAGATATCACTTCTAGAGGGAATGTAAAAACCGCTACACTTGAACTGAATTGCAAAACAGAACAGAGTCCCACGTTTAGGAAACACACTATGGCTGCTGAACGGGAAAGGTGAGGTGGGGTGATGCATAAAACAAGGGTTTCAAATTAGCTCAGATACCGTTCCATAAACCCAATATGTAAGAGACAAGACCTATTCCTTTTTCAGTGAACTGGACTCAACACCCCCTATTCACCGCACAAGAATATATCTGACTAGTAAGAATCTTCAAACCTATGTATTGATATCTCTCTGTAAGTGAGTCAAGGGGGTGTAAAGCGGCATAAACACAGCCGTGAAAAGCAGCTAAACCCCATTATAAAAATAAATTACTTTTCAAAACCCGTGAAACAAAGACAGTGAAAGAGAGAGAAATTCTTACAAAATTCGTTCAGGGGCTGTGATGCAACCTGGACTGACCATATCTAGACCCACAGCTGATTGAGACATAAGGGTGGACACTCTTGGGGCTGAGAGGTTCGCTGAGGTTGGGTGAGCCAACGCAGACCCTTTCAAGTAATACTGCATGGTACCCATCCCATGGGTCCCAAATCTCCAGGTTCAAGGGCATCTTCCTACGTTGAAAACAGGCATGAGAAACCCAGAAGATGGTACACCGTGTGATCGGGAAAGGTTTCTAAAACGCACCTCATTTCTCATCTCCTTTGCTCGGGTTCGCCATTCCAGCCGATTTACTAGCCATCTCCCTCCTTGGAGAATCAGCACCTTTAACCTCCTGTTCCGTACAGGTTGCAATTTGTCCTGAGGATGAAGAGGAAGAGGGGGAACCAATGAGAGACTAGCTCTAGGTGTTGGGACAGGCACAGGTCACTCTATTTTCCCATCAGGAAGAAGAATTAAGCACAAGCTCAGCCTGCCCCCCAGAAGCAGAAGAGGGCCTGAAGCAATCCTGCGCTTTTGCGGCCAGCTCCCAAAAAAGCGAGTTGAAAAATGGAGCTCAGGGGCACTGCAATTCACAAACCTGCAGAGTTTTAAATGATACCTCTCGTCCACAAATATATTAAGGGAAGGCAACGAAGAGGCTTTGAAAGCAAGGCAGAATTGCAGGAAACAGATTTCAGGAGGTAGATACGAATCGCCTTGAAAGCACATGAAAAGCGGCAAAACGTGGACAATGATGCCCTTGGCCAAAAAGGGCGTATGCGTTTTTTCCTGAATATATTCAGGAAAAAACGCATACGCCCTTTTTGGCCAACCAAGCAACATGGAAAGGCCAATCAGCGCTCCAAAGAAGTCTCGCTTCCCAGCGGGCAAAAGGGCCATGCGGAAAAAAGTGTCCAAACCAGAAATGCAGGACCGGCCATGGAGAAATGGGAGCCTTGCTACGCTGATGGGCGGGATGTAAATTGCCAACAGCCACTCTGGAGAAGTGTACGGTGTGTTCTGAAACATCTAAAAAACACAGCTTGGAGAGCATAGGGCACTTCCACTCATGGGCGTATAAATTGGGAAAACTAAAAATCAGCAAGACACAGGCACCCCAAAGTTTAGGGCTGCTCTGTTGACAAGAACCCCCACTTCATTACACCTTAAATATCCTAGGAAAGAGAAAAATGGATAAAGCAGTTGGGGTCCTCATGTACAATGGAATATCACTCAGCCATGAAATCAACGTCATAAGGCTAGTAGCAGCACGATGAGTGGATTTAGGTACGACGATTCTAAGTGAAATAAGTCACACAGAAAAAGACACTTATCATAAGATATCACTTAGAGAGGGAATGTAAAAACCGCTACACTTGAACTGAATTACAAAACAGAACAGAGTCACACGTTTAGGAAACACACTACGGCTGCTGAACGGGAAACGTGAGGTGGGGTGATGCATAAAACAAGGGTTTCAAATTAGCTCAGATACCGTTCCATAAACCCAATATGTAAGAGACAAGACCTATTCCTTTTTCAGTGAACTGGACTCAACACCCCCTATTCACCGCACAAGAATATATCTGACTAGGAAGAATCTTCAAACCTATGTATTGATATCTCTCTGTAAGTGAGTCAAGGGGGTGTAAAGCGGCATGAACACAGCCGTGAAAAGCAGCTAAACCCCATTATAAAAATAAATTACTTTTCAAAACCCGTGAAACAAAGACAGTGAAAGAGAGAGAAATTCTTACAAAATTCGTTCAGGGGCTGTGATGCAACCTGGATTGACCATATCTAGACCCACAGCTGATTGAGACATAAGGGTGGACACTCTTGGGGCTGAGAGGTTCGGTGAGGTTGGGTGAGCCAACGCAGACCCTTTCAAGTAATACTGCATGGTACCCATCCCATGGGTCCCAAATCTCCAGGTTCAAGGGCATCTTCCTACGTCGAAAACAGGCATGAGAAACCCAGAAGATGGTACACCGTGTGATCGGGAAAGGTTTCTAAAACGCACCTCATTTCTCATCTCCTTTGCTCGGGTTCGCCATTCCAGCCGATTTACTAGCCATCTCCCTCCTTGGAGAATCAGCACCTTTAACCTCCTGTTCCGTACAGGTTGCAATTTGTCCTGAGGATGAACGGGAAGAGGGGGAACCAATGAGAGACTAGCTCTAGGTGT
This sequence comes from Balaenoptera acutorostrata, assembly GCF_949987535.1. Lineage (NCBI taxonomy): Eukaryota > Metazoa > Chordata > Mammalia > Artiodactyla > Balaenopteridae > Balaenoptera > Balaenoptera acutorostrata. The sequence continues at coordinate 46,990 of NW_026646096.1, read as the reverse complement.
TGGGACAGGCACAGGTCACTCTATTTTCCCATCAGGAAAAAGAATTAAGCACAAGCTCAGCCTGCCCCCCAGAACCAGAAGAGGGCCTGAAGCAATCCTGCGCTTTTGCGGCCAGCTCCCAAAAAAGCGAGTTGAAAAATGGAGCTCAGGGGCACTGCAATTCACAAACCTGCAGAGTTTTAAATGATACCTCTCGTCCACAAATATATTAAGGGAAGGCAACGAAGAGGCTTTGAAAGCAAGGCAGAATTGCAGGAAACAGATTTCAGGAGGTAGATTCGAATCGCCTTGAAAGCACATGAAAAGCGGCAAAACGTGGACAATGATGCCCTTGGCCAAAAAGGGCGTATGCGTTTTTTCCTGAATATATTCAGGAAAAAACGCATACGCCCTTTTTGGCCAACCAAGCAACCTGGAAAGGCCAATCAGCGCTCCAAAGAAGTCTCGCTTCCCAGCGGGCAAAAGGGCCATGCGGAAAAAAGTGTCCAAACCAGAAATGCAGGACCGGCCATGGAGAAATGGGAGCCTTGCTACGCTGATGGGTGGGATGTAAATTGCCAACAGCCACTCTGGAGAAGTGTACGGTGTGTTCTAAAACATCTAAAAAACACAGCTTGGAGAGCATAGGGCACTTCCACTCATGGGCGTATAAATTGGGAAAACTAAAAATCAGCAAGACACAGGCACCCCAAAGTTTAGGGCTGCTCTGTTGACAAGAACCCCCACTTCATTACACCTTAAATATCCTAGGAAAGAGAAAAATGGGTAAAGAAGTTGGGGTCCTCATGTACAATGGAATATCACTCAGCCATGAAATCCACGTCATAAGGCTAGTAGCAGCACGATGAGTGGATTTAGGTACGACGATTCTAAGTGAAATAAGTCACACAGAAAAAGACACTTATCATAAGATATCACTTAGAGAGGGAATGTAAAAACCGCTACACTTGAACTGAATTGCAAAACAGAACAGAATCACACGTTTAGGAAACACACTATGGCTGCTGAACGGGAAAGGCGAGGTGGGGTGATGCATAAAACAAGGGTTTCAAATTAGCTCAGATACCGTTCCATAAACCCAATATGTAAGAGACAAGACCTATTCCTTTTTCAGTGAACTGGACTCAACACCCCCTATTCACCGCACAAGAATATATCTGACTAGGAAGAATCTTCAAACCTATGTATTGATATCTCTCCGTAAGTGAGTCAAGGGGGTGTAAAGCGGCATAAAGACAGCTGTGAGAAGCAGCTAAACCCCATTATAAAAATAAATTACTTTTCAAAACCCGTGAAACAAAGACAGTGAAAGAGAGAGAAATTCTTACAAAATTCATTCAGGGGCTGTGATGCAACCTGGATTGACCATATCTAGACACACAGCTGATTGAGACATAAGGGTGGACACTCTTGGGGCTGAGAGGTTCGGTGAGGTTGGGTGAGCCAACGCAGACCCTTTCAAGTAATACTGCATGGTACCCATCCCATGGGTCCCAAATCTCCAGGTTCAAGGGCATCTTCCTACGTCGAAAACAGGCATGAGAAACCCAGAAGATGGTACACCGTGTGATCGGGAAAGGTTTCTAAAACGCACCTCATTTCTCATCTCCTTTGCTCGGGTTCACCATTCCAGCCGATTTACTAGCCATCTCCCTCCTTGGAGAATCAGCACCTTTAACCTCCTGTTCCGTACAGGTTGCAATTTGTCCTGAGGATGAACGGGAAGAGGGGGAACCAATGAGAGACTAGCTCTAGGTGTTGGGACAGGCACAGGTCACTCTATTTTCCCATCAGGAAGAAGAATTAAGCACAAGCTCAGCCTGCCCCCCAGAACCAGAAGAGGGCCTGAAGCAATCCTGCGCTTTTGCGGCCAGCTCCCAAAAAAGCGAGTTGAAAAATGGAGCTCAGGGGCACTGCAATTCACAAACCTGCACAGTTTTAAATGATACCTCTCGTCCACAATTATACTAAGGGAAGGCAACGAAGAGGCTTTGAAAGCAAGGCAGAATTGCAGGAAACAGATTTCAGGAGGTAGATTCGAATCGCCTTGAAAGCACATGAAAAGCGGCAAAACGTGGACAATGATGCCCTTGGCCAAAAAGGGCGTATGCGTTTTTTCCTGAATATATTCAGGAAAAAACGCATACGCCCTTTTTGGCCAACCAAGCAACCTGGAAAGGCCAATCAGTGCTCCAAAGAAGTCTCGCTTCCCAGCGGGCAAAAGGGCCATGCGGAAAAAAGTGTCCAAACCAGAAATGCAGGACCGGCCATGGAGAAATGGGAGCCTTGCTACGCTGATGGGTGGGATGTAAATTGCCAACAGCCACTCTGGAGAAGTGTACGGTGTGTTCTGAAACATCTAAAAAACACAGCTTGGAGAGCACAGGGCACTTCCACTCATGGGCGTATAAATTGGGAAAACTAAAAATCAGCAAGACACAGGCACCCCAAAGTTTAGGGCTGCTCTGTGGACAAGAATCCCCACTTCATTACACCTTAAATATCCTAGGAAAGAGAAAAATGGATAAAGAAGTTGTGGTCCTCATGTACAATGGAATATCACTCAGCCATGAAATCAACGTCATAAGGCTAGTAGCAGCACGATGAGTGGATTTAGGTACGACGATTCTAAGTGAAATAAGTCACACAGAAAAAGACACTTATCATAAGATATCACTTCTAGAGGGAATGTAAAAACCGCTACACTTGAACTGAATTGCAAAACAGAACAGAGTCCCACGTTTAGGAAACACACTATGGCTGCTGAACGGGAAAGGTGAGGTGGGGTGATGCATAAAACAAGGGTTTCAAATTAGCTCCGATACCGTTCCATAAACCCAATATGTAAGAGACAAGACCTATTCCTTTTTCAGTGAACTGGACTCAACACCCCCTATTCACCGCACAAGAATATATCTGACTAGTAAGAATCTTCAAACCTATGTATTGATATCTCTCTGTAAGTGAGTCAAGGGGGTGTAAAGCGGCATAAACACAGCCGTGAAAAGCAGCTAAACCCCATTATAAAAATAAATTACTTTTCAAAACCCGTGAAACAAAGACAGTGAAAGAGAGAGAAATTCTTACAAAATTCGTTCAGGGGCTGTGATGCAACCTGGATTGACCATATCTAGACCCACAGCTGATTGAGACATAAGGGTGGACACTCTTGGGGCTGAGAGGTTCGCTGAGGTTGGGTGAGCCAACGCAGACCCTTTCAAGTAATACTGCATGGTACCCATCCCATGGGTCCCAAATCTCCAGGTTCAAGGGCATCTTCCTACGTCGAAAACAGGCATGAGAAACCCAGAAGATGGTACACCGTGTGATCGGGAAAGGTTTCTAAAACGCACCTCATTTCTCATCTCCTTTGCTCGGGTTCGCCATTCCAGCCGATTTACTAGCCATCTCCCTCCTTGGAGAATCAGCACCTTTAACCTCCTGTTCCGTACAGGTTGCAATTTGTCCTGAGGATGAACGGGAAGAGGGGGAACCAATGAGAGACTAGCTCTAGGTGTTGGGACAGGCACAGGTCACTCTATTTTCCCATCAGGAAGAAGAATTAAGCACAAGCTCAGCCTGCCCCCCAGAACCAGAAGAGGGCCTGAAGCAATCCTGCGCTTTTGCGGTCAGCTCCCAAAAAAGCGAGTTGAAAAATGGAGCTCAGGGGCACTGCAATTCACAAACCTGCAGAGTTTTAAATGATACCTCTCGTCCACAAATATATTAAGGGAAGGCAACGAAGAGGCTTTGAAAGCAAGGCAGAATTGCAGGAAACAGATTTCAGGAGGTAGATTCGAATCGCCTTGAAAGCACATGAAAAGCGGCAAAACGTGGACAATGATGCCCTTGGCCAAAAAGGGCGTATGCGTTTTTTCCTGAATATATTCAGGAAAAAACGCATACGCCCTTTTTGGCCAACCAAGCAACCTGGAAAGGCCAATCAGCGCTCCAAAGAAGTCTCGCTTCCCAGCGGGCAAAAGGGCCATGCGGAAAAAAGTGTCCAAACCAGAAATGCAGGACCGGCCATGGAGAAATGGGAGCCTTGCTACGCTGATGGGTGGGATGTAAATTGCCAACAGCCACTCTGGAGAAGTGTACGGTGTGTCCTGAAACATCTAAAACACACAGCTTGGAGAGCATAGGGCACTTCCACTCATGGGCGTATAAATTGGGAAAACTAAACATCAGCAAGACACAGGCACCCCAAAGTTTAGGGCTGCTCTGTGGACAAGAACCCCCACTTCATTACACCTTAAATATCCTAGGAAAGAGAAAAATGGATAAAGAAGTTGTGGTCCTCATGTACAATGGAATATCACTCAGCCATGAAATCAACGTCATAAGGCTAGTAGCAGCACGATGAGTGGATTTAGGTACGACGATTCTAAGTGAAATAAGTCACACAGAAAAAGACACTTATCATAAGATATCACTTCTAGAGGGAATGTAAAAACCGCTACACTTGAACTGAATTGCAAAACAGAACAGAGTCCCACGTTTAGGAAACACACTATGGCTGCTGAACGGGAAAGGTGAGGTGGGGTGATGCATAAAACAAGGGTTTCAAATTAGCTCCGATACCGTTCCATAAACCCAATATGTAAGAGACAAGACCTATTCCTTTTTCAGTGAACTGGACTCAACACCCCCTATTCACCGCACAAGAATATATCTGACTAGTAAGAATCTTCAAACCTATGTATTGATATCTCTCTGTAAGTGAGTCAAGGGGGTGTAAAGCGGCATAAACACAGCCGTGAAAAGCAGCTAAACCCCATTATAAAAATAAATTACTTTTCAAAACCCGTGAAACAAAGACAGTGAAAGAGAGAGAAATTCTTACAAAATTCGTTCAGGGGCTGTGATGCAACCTGGATTGACCATATCTAGACCCACAGCTGATTGAGACATAAGGGTGGACACTCTTGGGGCTGAGAGGTTCGGTTAGGTTGGGTGAGCCAACGCAGACCCTTTCAAGTAATACTGCATGGTACCCATCCCATGGGTCCCAAATCTCCAGGTTCAAGGGCATCTTCCTACGTCGAAAACAGGCATGAGAAACCCAGAAGATGGTACACCATGTGATCGGGAAAGGTTTCTAAAACGCACCTCATTTCTCATCTCCTTTGCTCGGGTTCGCCATTCCAGCCGATTTACTAGCCATCTCCCTCCTTGGAGAATCAGCACCTTTAACCTCCTGTTCCGTACAGGTTGCAATTTGTCCTGAGGATGAACGGGAAGAGGGGGAACCAATGAGAGACTAGCTCTAGGTGTTGGGACAGGCACAGGTCACTCTATTTTCCCATCAGGAAGAAGAATTAAGCACAAGCTCAGCCTGCCCCCCAGAACCAGAAGAGGGCCTGAAGCAATCCTGCGCTTTTGCGGTCAGCTCCCAAAAAAGCGAGTTGAAAAATGGAGCTCAGGGGCACTGCAATTCACAAACCTGCAGAGTTTTAAATGATACCTCTCGTCCACAAATATATTAAGGGAAGGCAACGAAGAGGCTTTGAAAGCAAGGCAGAATTGCAGGAAACAGATTTCAGGAGGTAGATTCGAATCGCCTTGAAAGCACATGAAAAGCGGCAAAACGTGGACAATGATGCCCTTGGCCAAAAAGGGCGTATGCGTTTTTTCCTGAATATATTCAGGAAAAAACGCATACGCCCTTTTTGGCCAACCAAGCAACCTGGAAAGGCCAATCAGCGCTCCAAAGAAGTCTCGCTTCCCAGCGGGCAAAAGGGCCATGCGGAAAAAAGTGTCCAAACCAGAAATGCAGGACCGGCCATGGAGAAATGGGAGCCTTGCTACGCTGATGGGTGGGATGTAAATTGCCAACAGCCACTCTGGAGAAGTGTACGGTGTGTCCTGAAACATCTAAAACACACAGCTTGGAGAGCATAGGGCACTTCCACTCATGGGCGTATAAATTGGGAAAACTAAACATCAGCAAGACACAGGCACCCCAAAGTTTAGGGCTGCTCTGTGGACAAGAACCCCCACTTCATTACACCTTAAATATCCTAGGAAAGAGAAAAATGGATAAAGAAGTTGTGGTCCTCATGTACAATGGAATATCACTCAGCCATGAAATCAACGTCATAAGGCTAGTAGCAGCACGATGAGTGGATTTAGGTACGACGATTCTAAGTGAAATAAGTCACACAGAAAAAGACACTTATCATAAGATATCACTTCTAGAGGGAATGTAAAACCGCTACACTTGAACTGAATTGCAAAACAGAACAGAGTCACACGTTTAGGAAACACACTATGGCTGCTGAACGGGAAAGGTGAGGTGGGGTGATGCATAAAACAAGGGTTTCAAATTAGCTCCGATACCGTTCCATAAACCCAATATGTAAGAGACAAGACCTATTCCTTTTTCAGTGAACTGGACTCAACACCCCCTATTCACCGCACAAGAATATATCTGACTAGTAAGAATCTTCAAACCTATGTATTGATATCTCTCTGTAAGTGAGTCAAGGGGGTGTAAAGCGGCATAAACACAGCCGTGAAAAGCAGCTAAACCCCATTATAAAAATAAATTACTTTTCAAAACCCGTGAAACAAAGACAGTGAAAGAGAGAGAAATTCTTACAAAATTCGTTCAGGGGCTGTGATGCAACCTGGATTGACCATATCTAGACCCACAGCTGATTGAGACATAAGGGTGGACACTCTTGGGGCTGAGAGGTTCGCTGAGGTTGGGTGAGCCAACGCAGACCCTTTCAAGTAATACTGCATGGTACCCATCCCATGGGTCCCAAATCTCCAGGTTCAAGGGCATCTTCCTACGTCGAAAACAGGCATGAGAAACCCAGAAGATGGTACACCGTGTGATCGGGAAAGGTTTCTAAAACGCACCTCATTTCTCATCTCCTTTGCTCGGGTTCGCCATTCCAGCCGATTTACTAGCCATCTCCCTCCTTGGAGAATCAGCACCTTTAACCTCCTGTTCCGTACAGGTTGCAATTTGTCCTGAGGATGAACGGGAAGAGGGGGAACCAATGAGAGACTAGCTCTAGGTGTTGGGACAGGCACAGGTCACTCTATTTTTCCCATCAGGAAGGAAGAATTAAGCACAAGCTCAGCCTGCCCCCCAGAACCAGAAGAGGGCCTGAAGCAATCCTGCGCTTTTGCGGCCAGCTCCCAAAAAAGCGAGTTGAAAAATGGAGCTCAGGGGCACTGCAATTCACAAACCTGCACAGTTTTAAATGATACCTCTCGTCCACAAATATACTAAGGGAAGGCAACGAAGAGGCTTTGAAAGCAAGGCAGAATTGCAGGAAACAGATTTCAGGAGGTAGATTCGAATCGCCTTGAAAGCACATGAAAAGCGGCAAAACGTGGACAATGATGCCCTTGGCCAAAAAGGGCGTATGCGTTTTTTCCTGAATATATTCAGGAAAAAACGCATACGCCTTTTTGGCCAACCAAGCAACCTGGAAAGGCCAATCAGCGCTCCAAAGAAGTCCCGCTTCCCAGCGGGCAAAAGGGCCATGCGGAAAAAAGTGTCCAAACCAGAAATGCAGGACCGGCCATGGAGAAATGGGAGCCTTGCTAAGCTGATGGGTGGGATGTAAATTGCCAACAGCCACTCTGGAGAAGTGTACGGTGTGTTCTGAAACATCTAAAAAACACAGCTTGGAGAGCATAGGGCACTTCCACTCATGGGCGTATAAATTGGGAAAACTAAAAATCAGCAAGACACAGGCACCCCCAAAGTTTAGGGCTGCTCTGTGGACAAGAACCCCCACTTCATTACACCTTAAATATCCTAGGAAAGAGAAAAATGGATAAAGAAATTGTGGTCCTCATGTACAATGGAATATCACTCAGCCATGAAATCAACGTCATAAGGCTAGTAGCAGCACGATGAGTGGATTTAGGTACGACGATTCTAAGTGAAATAAGTCACACAGAAAAAGACACTTATCATAAGATAACACTTAGAGAGGGAATGTAAAAACCGCTACACTTGAACTGAATTGCAAAACAGAACAGAGTCACACGTTTAGGAAACACACTATGGCTGCTGAACGGGAAAGGTGAGGTGGGGTGATGCATAAAACAAGGGTTTCAAATTAGCTCCGATACCGTTCCATAAACCCAATATGTAAGAGACAAGACCTATTCCTTTTTCAGTGAACTGGACTCAACACCCCCTATTCACCGCACAAGAATATATCTGACTAGTAAGAATCTTCAAACCTATGTATTGATATCTCTCTGTAAGTGAGTCAAGGGGGTGTAAAGCGGCATAAACACAGCCGTGAAAAGCAGCTAAACCCCATTATAAAAATAAATTACTTTTCAAAACCCGTGAAACAAAGACAGTGAAAGAGAGAGAAATTCTTACAAAATTCGTTCAGGGGCTGTGATGCAACCTGGATTGACCATATCTAGACCCACAGCTGATTGAGACATAAGGGGTGGACACTCTTGGGGCTGAGAGGTTCGCTGAGGTTGGGTGAGCCAACGCAGACCCTTTCAAGTAATACTGCATGGTACCCATCCCATGGGTCCCAAATCTCCAGGTTCAAGGGCATCTTCCTACGTCGAAAACAGGCATGAGAAACCCAGAAGATGGTACACCGTGTGATCGGGAAAGGTTTCTAAAACGCACCTCATTTCTCATCTCCTTTGCTCGGGTTCGCCATTCCAGCCGATTTACTAGCCATCTCCCTCCTTGGAGAATCAGCACCTTTAACCTCCTGTTCCGTACAGGTTGCAATTTGTCCTGAGGATGAACGGGAAGAGGGGGAACCAATGAGAGACTAGCTCTAGGTGTTGGGACAGGCACAGGTCACTCTATTTTCCCATCAGGAAGAAGAATTAAGCACAAGCTCAGCCTGCCCCCCAGAACCAGAAGAGGGCCTGAAGCAATCCTGCGCTTTTGCGGTCAGCTCCCAAAAAAGCGAGTTGAAAAATGGAGCTCAGGGGCACTGCAATTCACAAACCTGCAGAGTTTTAAATTATACCTCTCGTCCACAAATATATTAAGGGAAGGCAACGAAGAGGCTTTGAAAGCAAGGCAGAATTGCAGGAAACAGATTTCAGGAGGTAGATTCGAATCGCCTTGAAAGCACATGAAAAGCGGCAAAACGTGGACAATGATGCCCTTGGCCAAAAAGGGCGTATGCGTTTTTTCCTGAATATATTCAGGAAAAAACGGCATACGCCCTTTTTGGCCAACCAAGCAACCTGGAAAGGCCAATCAGCGCTCCAAAGAAGTCTCGCTTCCCAGCGGGCAAAAGGGCCATGCGGAAAAAAGTGTCCAAACCAGAAATGCAGGACCGGCCATGGAGAAATGGGAGCCTTGCTACGCTGATGGGTGGGATGTAAATTGCCAACAGCCACTCTGGAGAAGTGTACGGTGTGTCCTGAAACATCTAAAACACACAGCTTGGAGAGCATAGGGCACTTCCACTCATGGGCGTATAAATTGGGAAAACTAAACATCAGCAAGACACAGGCACCCCAAAGTTTAGGGCTGCTCTGTGGACAAGAACCCCCACTTCATTACACCTTAAATATCCTAGGAAAGAGAAAAATGGATAAAGAAGTTGTGGTCCTCATGTACAATGGAATATCACTCAGCCATGAAATCAACGTCATAAGGCTAGTAGCAGCACGATGAGTGGATTTAGGTACGACGATTCTAAGTGAAATAAGTCACACAGAAAAAGACACTTATCATAAGATATCACTTCTAGAGGGAATGTAAAAACCGCTACACTTGAACTGAATTGCAAAACAGAACAGAGTCACACGTTTAGGAAACACACTATGGCTGCTGAACGGGAAAGGTGAGGTGGGGTGATGCATAAAACAAGGGTTTCAAATTAGCTCCGATACCGTTCCATAAACCCAATATGTAAGAGACAAGACCTATTCCTTTTTCAGTGAACTGGACTCAACACCCCCTATTCACCGCACAAGAATATATCTGACTAGTAAGAATCTTCAAAACCTATGTATTGATATCTCTCTGTAAGTGAGTCAAGGGGGTGTAAAGCGGCATAAACACAGCCGTGAAAAGCAGCTAAACCCCATTATAAAAATAAATTACTTTTCAAAACCCGTGAAACAAAGACAGTGAAAGAGAGAGAAATTCTTACAAAATTCGTTCAGGGGCTGTGATGCAACCTGGATTGACCATATCTAGACCCACAGCTGATTGAGACATAAGGGTGGACACTCTTGGGGCTGAGAGGTTCGGTTAGGTTGGGTGAGCCAACGCAGACCCTTTCAAGTAATACTGCATGGTACCCATCCCATGGGTCCCAAATCTCCAGGTTCAAGGGCATCTTCCTACGTCGAAAACAGGCATGAGAAACCCAGAAGATGGTACACCGTGTGATCGGGAAAGGTTTCTAAAACGCACCTCATTTCTCATCTCCTTTGCTCGGGTTCGCCATTCCAGCCGATTTACTAGCCATCTCCCTCCTTGGAGAATCAGCACCTTTAACCTCCTGTTCCGTACAGGTTGCAATTTGTCCTGAGGATGAACGGGAAGAGGGGGAACCAATGAGAGACTAGCTCTAGGTGTTGGGACAGGCACAGGTCACTCTATTTTCCCATCAGGAAGAAGAATTAAGCACAAGCTCAGCCTGCCCCCCAGAACCAGAAGAGGGCCTGAAGCAATCCTGCGCTTTTGCGGTCAGCTCCCAAAAAAGCGAGTTGAAAAATGGAGCTCAGGGGCACTGCAATTCACAAACCTGCAGAGTTTTAAATGATACCTCTCGTCCACAAATATATTAAGGGAAGGCAACGAAGAGGCTTTGAAAGCAAGGCAGAATTGCAGGAAACAGATTTCAGGAGGTAGATTCGAATCGCCTTGAAAGCACATGAAAAGCGGCAAAACGTGGACAATGATGCCCTTGGCCAAAAAGGGCGTATGCGTTTTTTCCTGAATATATTCAGGAAAAAACGCATACGCCCTTTTTGGCCAACCAAGCAACCTGGAAAGGCCAATCAGCGCTCCAAAGAAGTCTCGCTTCCAGCGGGCAAAAGGGCCATGCGGAAAAAAGTGTCCAAACCAGAAATGCAGGACCGGCCATGGAGAAATGGGAGCCTTGCTACGCTGATGGGTGGATGTAAATTGCCAACAGCCACTCTGGAGAAGTGTACGGTGTGTCCTGAAACATCTAAAACACACAGCTTGGAGAGCATAGGGCACTTCCACTCATGGGCGTATAAATTGGGAAAACTAAACATCAGCAAGACACAGGCACCCCAAAGTTTAGGGCTGCTCTGTGGACAAGAACCCCCACTTCATTACACCTTAAATATCCTAGGAAAGAGAAAAATGGATAAAGAAGTTGTGGTCCTCATGTACAATGGAATATCACTCAGCCATGAAATCAACGTCATAAGGCTAGTAGCAGCACGATGAGTGGATTTAGGTACGACGATTCTAAGTGAAATAAGTCACACAGAAAAAGACACTTATCATAAGATATCACTTCTAGAGGGAATGTAAAAACCGCTACACTTGAACTGAATTGCAAAACAGAACAGAGTCACACGTTTAGGAAACACACTATGGCTGCTGAACGGGAAAGGTGAGGTGGGGTGATGCATAAAACAAGGGTTTCAAATTAGCTCCGATACCGTTCCATAAACCCAATATGTAAGAGACAAGACCTATTCCTTTTTCAGTGAACTGGACTCAACACCCCCTATTCACCGCACAAGAATATATCTGACTAGTAAGAATCTTCAAACCTATGTATTGATATCTCTCTGTAAGTGAGTCAAGGGGGTGTAAAGCGGCATAAACACAGCCGTGAAAAGCAGCTAAACCCCATTATAAAAATAAATTACTTTTCAAAACCCGTGAAACAAAGACAGTGAAAGAGAGAGAAATTCTTACAAAATTCGTTCAGGGGCTGTGATGCAACCTGGATTGACCATATCTAGACCCACAGCTGATTGAGACATAAGGGTGGACACTCTTGGGGCTGAGAGGTTCGCTGAGGTTGGGTGAGCCAACGCAGACCCTTTCAAGTAATACTGCATGGTACCCATCCCATGGGTCCCAAATCTCCAGGTTCAAGGGCATCTTCCTACGTCGAAAACAGGCATGAGAAACCCAGAAGATGGTACACCGTGTGATCGGGAAAGGTTTCTAAAACGCACCTCATTTCTCATCTCCTTTGCTCGGGTTCGCCATTCCAGCCGATTTACTAGCCATCTCCCTCCTTGGAGAATCAGCACCTTTAACCTCCTGTTCCGTACAGGTTGCAATTTGTCCTGAGGATGAACGGGAAGAGGGGGAACCAATGAGAGACTAGCTCTAGGTGTTGGGACAGGCACAGGTCACTCTATTTTCCCATCAGGAAGAAGAATTAAGCACAAGCTCAGCCTGCCCCCCAGAACCAGAAGAGGGCCTGAAGCAATCCTGCGCTTTTGCGGTCAGCTCCCAAAAAAGCGAGTTGAAAAATGGAGCTCAGGGGCACTGCAATTCACAAACCTGCAGAGTTTTAAATGATACCTCTCGTCCACAAATATATTAAGGGAAGGCAACGAAGAGGCTTTGAAAGCAAGGCAGAATTGCAGGAAACAGATTTCAGGAGGTAGATTCGAATCGCCTTGAAAGCACATGAAAAGCGGCAAAACGTGGACAATGATGCCCTTGGCCAAAAAGGGCGTATGCGTTTTTTCCTGAATATATTCAGGAAAAAACGCATACGCCCTTTTTGGCCAACCAAGCAACCTGGAAAGGCCAATCAGCGCTCCAAAGAAGTCTCGCTTCCCAGCGGGCAAAAGGGCCATGCGGAAAAAAGTGTCCAAACCAGAAATGCAGGACCGGCCATGGAGAAATGGGAGCCTTGCTACGCTGATGGGTGGGATGTAAATTGCCAACAGCCACTCTGGAGAAGTGTACGGTGTGTCCTGAAACATCTAAAACACACAGCTTGGAGAGCATAGGGCACTTCCACTCATGGGCGTATAAATTGGGAAAACTAAACATCAGCCAGACACAGGCACCCCAAAGTTTAGGGCTGCTCTGTGGACAAGAACCCCCACTTCATTACACCTTAAATATCCTAGGAAAGAGAAAAATGGATAAAGAAGTTGTGGTCCTCATGTACAATGGAATATCACTCAGCCATGAAATCAACGTCATAAGGCTAGTAGCAGCACGATGAGTGGATTTAGGTACGACGATTCTAAGTGAAATAAGTCACACAGAAAAAGACACTTATCATAAGATATCACTTCTAGAGGGAATGTAAAAACCGCTACACTTGAACTGAATTGCAAAACAGAACAGAGTCACACGTTTAGGAAACACACTATGGCTGCTGAACGGGAAAGGTGAGGTGGGGTGATGCATAAAACAAGGGTTTCAAATTAGCTCCGATACCGTTCCATAAACCCAATATGTAAGAGACAAGACCTATTCCTTTTTCAGTGAACTGGACTCAACACCCCCTATTCACCGCACAAGAATATATCTGACTAGTAAGAATCTTCAAACCTATGTATTGATATCTCTCTGTAAGTGAGTCAAGGGGGTGTAAAGCGGCATAAACACAGCCGTGAAAAGCAGCTAAACCCCATTATAAAAATAAATTACTTTTCAAAACCCGTGAAACAAAGACAGTGAAAGAGAGAGAAATTCTTACAAAATTCGTTCAGGGGCTGTGATGCAACCTGGATTGACCATATCTAGACCCACAGCTGATTGAGACATAAGGGTGGACACTCTTGGGGCTGAGAGGTTCGGTTAGGTTGGGTGAGCCAACGCAGACCCTTTCAAGTAATACTGCATGGTACCCATCCCATGGGTCCCAAATCTCCAGGTTCAAGGGCATCTTCCTACGTCGAAAACAGGCATGAGAAACCCAGAAGATGGTACACCGTGTGATCGGGAAAGGTTTCTAAAACGCACCTCATTTCTCATCTCCTTTGCTCGGGTTCGCCATTCCAGCCGATTTACTAGCCATCTCCCTCCTTGGAGAATCAGCACCTTTAACCTCCTGTTCCGTACAGGTTGCAATTTGTCCTGAGGATGAACGGGAAGAGGGGGAACCAATGAGAGACTAGCTCTAGGTGTTGGGACAGGCACAGGTCACTCTATTTTCCCATCAGGAAGAAGAATTAAGCACAAGCTCAGCCTGCCCCCCAGAACCAGAAGAGGGCCTGAAGCAATCCTGCGCTTTTGCGGTCAGCTCCCAAAAAAGCGAGTTGAAAAATGGAGCTCAGGGGCACTGCAATTCACAAACCTGCAGAGTTTTAAATGATACCTCTCGTCCACAAATATATTAAGGGAAGGCAACGAAGAGGCTTTGAAAGCAAGGCAGAATTGCAGGAAACAGATTTCAGGAGGTAGATTCGAATCGCCTTGAAAGCACATGAAAAGCGGCAAAACGTGGACAATGATGCCCTTGGCCAAAAAGGGCGTATGCGTTTTTTCCTGAATATATTCAGGAAAAAACGCATACGCCCTTTTTGGCCAACCAAGCAACCTGGAAAGGCCAATCAGCGCTCCAAAGAAGTCTCGCTTCCCAGCGGGCAAAAGGGCCATGCGGAAAAAAGTGTCCAAACCAGAAATGCAGGACCGGCCATGGAGAAATGGGAGCCTTGCTACGCTGATGGGTGGGATGTAAATTGCCAACAGCCACTCTGGAGAAGTGTACGGTGTGTCCTGAAACATCTAAAACACACAGCTTGGAGAGCATAGGGCACTTCCACTCATGGGCGTATAAATTGGGAAAACTAAACATCAGCAAGACACAGGCACCCCAAAGTTTAGGGCTGCTCTGTGGACAAGAACCCCCACTTCATTACACCTTAAATATCCTAGGAAAGAGAAAAATGGATAAAGAAGTTGTGGTCCTCATGTACAATGGAATATCACTCAGCCATGAAATCAACGTCATAAGGCTAGTAGCAGCACGATGAGTGGATTTAGGTACGACGATTCTAAGTGAAATAAGTCACACAGAAAAAGACACTTATCATAAGATATCACTTCTAGAGGGAATGTAAAAACCGCTACACTTGAACTGAATTGCAAAACAGAACAGAGTCACACGTTTAGGAAACACACTATGGCTGCTGAACGGGAAAGGTGAGGTGGGGTGATGCATAAAACAAGGGTTTCAAATTAGCTCCGATACCGTTCCATAAACCCAATATGTAAGAGACAAGACCTATTCCTTTTTCAGTGAACTGGACTCAACACCCCCTATTCACCGCACAAGAATATATCTGACTAGTAAGAATCTTCAAACCTATGTATTGATATCTCTCTGTAAGTGAGTCAAGGGGGTGTAAAGCGGCATAAACACAGCCGTGAAAAGCAGCTAAACCCCATTATAAAAATAAATTACTTTTCAAAACCCGTGAAACAAAGACAGTGAAAGAGAGAGAAATTCTTACAAAATTCGTTCAGGGGCTGTGATGCAACCTGGATTGACCATATCTAGACCCACAGCTGATTGAGACATAAGGGTGGACACTCTTGGGGCTGAGAGGTTCGGTTAGGTTGGGTGAGCCAACGCAGACCCTTTCAAGTAATACTGCATGGTACCCATCCCATGGGTCCCAAATCTCCAGGTTCAAGGGCATCTTCCTACGTCGAAAACAGGCATGAGAAACCCAGAAGATGGTACACCGTGTGATCGGGAAAGGTTTCTAAAACGCACCTCATTTCTCATCTCCTTTGCTCGGGTTCGCCATTCCAGCCGATTTACTAGCCATCTCCCTCCTTGGAGAATCAGCACCTTTAACCTCCTGTTCCGTACAGGTTGCAATTTGTCCTGAGGATGAACGGGAAGAGGGGGAACCAATGAGAGACTAGCTCTAGGTGTTGGGACAGGCACAGGTCACTCTATTTTCCCATCAGGAAGAAGAATTAAGCACAAGCTCAGCCTGCCCCCCAGAACCAGAAGAGGGCCTGAAGCAATCCTGCGCTTTTGCGGCCAGCTCCCAAAAAAGCGAGTTGAAAAATGGAGCTCAGGGGCACTGCAATTCACAAACCTGCACAGTTTTAAATGATACCTCTCGTCCACAAATATACTAAGGGAAGGCAACGAAGAGGCTTTGAAAGCAAGGCAGAATTGCAGGAAACAGATTTCAGGAGGTAGATTCGAATCGCCTTGAAAGCACATGAAAAGCGGCAAAACGTGGACAATGATGCCCTTGGCCAAAAAGGGCGTATGCGTTTTTTCCTGAATATATTCAGGAAAAAACGCATACGCCCTTTTTGGCCAACCAAGCAACCTGGAAAGGCCAATCAGCGCTCCAAAGAAGTCTCGCTTCCCAGCGGGCAAAAGGGCCATGCGGAAAAAAGTGTCCAAACCAGAAATGCAGGACCGGCCATGGAGAAATGGGAGCCTTGCTAAGCTGATGGGTGGGATGTAAATTGCCAACAGCCACTCTGGAGAAGTGTACGGTGTGTTCTGAAACATCTAAAACACACAGCTTGGAGAGCATAGGGCACTTCCACTCATGGGCGTATAAATTGGGAAAACTAAACATCAGCAAGACACAGGCACCCCAAAGTTTAGGGCTGCTCTGTGGACAAGAACCCCCACTTCATTACACCTTAAATATCCTAGGAAAGAGAAAAATGGATAAAGAAATTGTGGTCCTCATGTACAATGGAATATCACTCAGCCATGAAATCAACGTCATAAGGCTAGTAGCAGCACGATGAGTGGATTTAGGTACGACGATTCTAAGTGAAATAAGTCACACAGAAAAAGACACTTATCATAAGATACCACTTAGAGAGGGAATGTAAAAACCGCTACACTTGAACTGAATTGCAAAACAGAACAGAGTCACACGTTCAGAAAACACACTATGGCTGCTGAACGGGAAAGGTGAGGTGGGGTGATGCATAAAACAAGGGTTTCAAATTAGCTCCGATACCGTTCCATAAACCCAATATGTAAGAGACAAGACCTATTCCTTTTTCAGTGAACTGGACTCAACACCCCCTATTCACCGCACAAGAATATATCTGACTAGTAAGAATCTTCAAACCTATGTATTGATATCTCTCTGTAAGTGAGTCAAGGGGGTGTAAAGCGGCATAAACACAGCCGTGAAAAGCAGCTAAACCCCATTATAAAAATAAATTACTTTTCAAAACCCGTGAAACAAAGACAGTGAAAGAGAGAGAAATTCTTACAAAATTCGTTCAGGGGCTGTGATGCAACCTGGATTGACCATATCTAGACCCACAGCTGATTGAGACATAAGGGTGGACACTCTTGGGGCTGAGAGGTTCGCTGAGGTTGGGTGAGCCAACGCAGACCCTTTCAAGTAATACTGCATGGTACCCATCCCATGGGTCCCAAATCTCCAGGTTCAAGGGCATATTCCTACGTCGAAAACAGGCATGAGAAACCCAGAAGATGGTACACCGTGTGATCGGGAAAGGTTTCTAAAACGCACCTCATTTCTCATCTCCTTTGCTCGGGTTCGCCATTCCAGCCGATTTACTAGCCATCTCCCTCCTTGGAGAATCAGCACCTTTAACCTCCTGTTCCGTACAGGTTGCAATTTGTCCTGAGGATGAACGGGAAGAGGGGGAACCAATGAGAGACTAGCTCTAGGTGTTGGGACAGGCACAGGTCACTCTATTTTCCCATCAGGAAGAAGAATTAAGCACAAGCTCAGCCTGCCCCCCAGAACCAGAAGAGGGCCTGAAGCAATCCTGCGCTTTTGCGGCCAGCTCCCAAAAAAGCGAGTTGAAAAATGGAGCTCAGGGGCACTGCAATTCACAAACCTGCACAGTTTTAAATGATACCTCTCGTCCACAAATATACTAAGGGAAGGCAACGAAGAGGCTTTGAAAGCAAGGCAGAATTGCAGGAAACAGATTTCAGGAGGTAGATTCGAATCGCCTTGAAAGCACATGAAAAG
Organism: Balaenoptera acutorostrata; assembly: GCF_949987535.1. Lineage (NCBI taxonomy): Eukaryota > Metazoa > Chordata > Mammalia > Artiodactyla > Balaenopteridae > Balaenoptera > Balaenoptera acutorostrata. The sequence goes on along the minus strand of NW_026646096.1, from coordinate 29,092 downwards.
CGGCAAAACGTGGACAATGATGCCCTTGGCCAAAAAGGGCGTATGCGTTTTTTCCTGAATATATTCAGGAAAAAACGCATACGCCCTTTTTGGCCAACCAAGCAACCTGGAAAGGCCAATCAGCGCTCCAAAGAAGTCTCGCTTCCCAGCGGGCAAAAGGGCCATGCGGAAAAAAGTGTCCAAACCAGAAATGCAGGACCGGCCATGGAGAAATGGGAGCCTTGCTACGCTGATGGGTGGGATGTAAATTGCCAACAGCCACTCTGGAGAAGTGTACGGTGTGTCCTGAAACATCTAAAACACACAGCTTGGAGAGCATAGGGCACTTCCACTCATGGGCGTATAAATTGGGAAAACTAAACATCAGCAAGACACAGGCACCCCAAAGTTTAGGGCTGCTCTGTGGACAAGAACCCCCACTTCATTACACCTTAAATATCCTAGGAAAGAGAAAAATGGATAAAGAAGTTGTGGTCCTCATGTACAATGGAATATCACTCAGCCATGAAATCAACGTCATAAGGCTAGTAGCAGCACGATGAGTGGATTTAGGTACGACGATTCTAAGTGAAATAAGTCACACAGAAAAAGACACTTATCATAAGATATCACTTCTAGAGGGAATGTAAAAACCGCTACACTTGAACTGAATTGCAAAACAGAACAGAGTCACACGTTTAGGAAACACACTATGGCTGCTGAACGGGAAAGGTGAGGTGGGGTGATGCATAAAACAAGGGTTTCAAATTAGCTCCGATACCGTTCCATAAACCCAATATGTAAGAGACAAGACCTATTCCTTTTTCAGTGAACTGGACTCAACACCCCCTATTCACCGCACAAGAATATATCTGACTAGTAAGAATCTTCAAACCTATGTATTGATATCTCTCTGTAAGTGAGTCAAGGGGGTGTAAAGCGGCATAAACACAGCCGTGAAAAGCAGCTAAACCCCATTATAAAAATAAATTACTTTTCAAAACCCGTGAAACAAAGACAGTGAAAGAGAGAGAAATTCTTACAAAATTCGTTCAGGGGCTGTGATGCAACCTGGATTGACCATATCTAGACCCACAGCTGATTGAGACATAAGGGTGGACACTCTTGGGGCTGAGAGGTTCGCTGAGGTTGGGTGAGCCAACGCAGACCCTTTCAAGTAATACTGCATGGTACCCATCCCATGGGTCCCAAATCTCCAGGTTCAAGGGCATATTCCTACGTCGAAAACAGGCATGAGAAACCCAGAAGATGGTACACCGTGTGATCGGGAAAGGTTTCTAAAACGCACCTCATTTCTCATCTCCTTTGCTCGGGTTCGCCATTCCAGCCGATTTACTAGCCATCTCCCTCCTTGGAGAATCAGCACCTTTAACCTCCTGTTCCGTACAGGTTGCAATTTGTCCTGAGGATGAACGGGAAGAGGGGGAACCAATGAGAGACTAGCTCTAGGTGTTGGGACAGGCACAGGTCACTCTATTTTCCCATCAGGAAGAAGAATTAAGCACAAGCTCAGCCTGCCCCCCAGAACCAGAAGAGGGCCTGAAGCAATCCTGCGCTTTTGCGGCCAGCTCCCAAAAAAGCGAGTTGAAAAATGGAGCTCAGGGGCACTGCAATTCACAAACCTGCACAGTTTTAAATGATACCTCTCGTCCACAAATATACTAAGGGAAGGCAACGAAGAGGCTTTGAAAGCAAGGCAGAATTGCAGGAAACAGATTTCAGGAGGTAGATTCGAATCGCCTTGAAAGCACATGAAAAGCGGCAAAACGTGGACAATGATGCCCTTGGCCAAAAAGGGCGTATGCGTTTTTTCCTGAATATATTCAGGAAAAAACGCATACGCCCTTTTTGGCCAACCAAGCAACCTGGAAAGGCCAATCAGCGCTCCAAAGAAGTCTCGCTTCCCAGCGGGCAAAAGGGCCATGCGGAAAAAAGTGTCCAAACCAGAAATGCAGGACCGGCCATGGAGAAATGGGAGCCTTGCTACGCTGATGGGTGGGATGTAAATTGCCAACAGCCACTCTGGAGAAGTGTACGGTGTGTCCTGAAACATCTAAAACACACAGCTTGGAGAGCATAGGGCACTTCCACTCATGGGCGTATAAATTGGGAAAACTAAACATCAGCAAGACACAGGCACCCCAAAGTTTAGGGCTGCTCTGTGGACAAGAACCCCCACTTCATTACACCTTAAATATCCTAGGAAAGAGAAAAATGGATAAAGAAGTTGTGGTCCTCATGTACAATGGAATATCACTCAGCCATGAAATCAACGTCATAAGGCTAGTAGCAGCACGATGAGTGGATTTAGGTACGACGATTCTAAGTGAAATAAGTCACACAGAAAAAGACACTTATCATAAGATACCACTTAGAGAGGGAATGTAAAAACCGCTACACTTGAACTGAATTGCAAAACAGAACAGAGTCACACGTTTAGGAAACACACTATGGCTGCTGAACGGGAAAGGTGAGGTGGGGTGATGCATAAAACAAGGGTTTCAAATTAGCTCCGATACCGTTCCATAAACCCAATATGTAAGAGACAAGACCTATTCCTTTTTCAGTGAACTGGACTCAACACCCCCTATTCACCGCACAAGAATATATCTGACTAGTAAGAATCTTCAAACCTATGTATTGATATCTCTCCGTGAGTCAAGGGGGTGTAAAGCGGCATAAACACAGCCGTGAAAAGCAGCTAAACCCCATTATAAAAATAAATTACTTTTCAAAACCCGTGAAACAAAGACAGTGAAAGAGAGAGAAATTCTTACAAAATTCGTTCAGGGGCTGTGATGCAACCTGGATTGACCATATCTAGACCCACAGCTGATTGAGACATAAGGGTGGACACTCTTGGGGCTGAGAGGTTTGGTGAGGTTGGGTGAGCCAACGCAGACCCTTTCAAGTAATACTGCATGGTACCCATCCCATGGGTCCCAAATCTCCAGGTTCAAGGGCATCTTCCTACGTCGAAAACAGGCATGAGAAACCCAGAAGATGGTACACCGTGTGATCGGGAAAGGTTTTCTAAAACGCACCTCATTTCTCATCTCCTTTACTCGGGTTCGCCATTCCAGCCGATTTACTAGCCATCTCTCTCCTTGGAGAAAAAGCACCTTTAACCTCCTGTTCCGTACAGGTTGCAATTTGTCCTGAGGATGAACGGGAAGAGGGGGAACCAATGAGAGACTAGCTCTAGGTGTTGGGACAGGCACAGGTCACTCTATTTTCCCATCAGGAAGAAGAATTAAGCACAAGCTCAGCCTGCCCCCCAGAACCAGAAGAGGGCCTGAAGCAATCCTGCGCTTTTGCGGTCAGCTCCCAAAAAAGCGAGTTGAAAAATGGAGCTCAGGGGCACTGCAATTCACAAACCTGCAGAGTTTTAAATGATACCTCTCGTCCACAAATATATTAAGGGAAGGCAACGAAGAGGCTTTGAAAGCAAGGCAGAATTGCAGGAAACAGATTTCAGGAGGTAGATTCGAATCGCCTTGAAAGCACATGAAAAGCGGCAAAACGTGGACAATGATGCCCTTGGCCAAAAAGGGCGTATGCGTTTTTTCCTGAATATATTCAGGAAATAACGCATACGCCCTTTTTGGCCAACCAAGCAACCTGGAAAGGCCAATCAGCGCTCCAAAGAAGTCTCGCTTCCCAGCGGGCAAAAGGGCCATGCGGAAAAAAGTGTCCAAACCAGAAATGCAGGACCGGCCATGGAGAAATGGGAGCCTTGCTACGCTGATGGGTGGGATGTAAATTGCCAACAGCCACTCTGGAGAAGTGTACGGTGTGTCCTGAAACATCTAAAACACACAGCTTGGAGAGCATAGGGCACTTCCACTCATGGGCGTATAAATTGGGAAAACTAAACATCAGCAAGACACAGGCACCCCAAAGTTTAGGGCTGCTCTGTGGACAAGAACCCCCACTTCATTACACCTTAAATATCCTAGGAAAGAGAAAAATGGATAAAGAAGTTGTGGTCCTCATGTACAATGGAATATCACTCAGCCATGAAATCAACGTCATAAGGCTAGTAGCAGCACGATGAGTGGATTTAGGTACGACGATTCTAAGTGAAATAAGTCACACAGAAAAAGACACTTATCATAAGATATCACTTCTAGAGGGAATGTAAAAACCGCTACACTTGAACTGAATTGCAAAACAGAACAGAGTCACACGTTTAGGAAACACACTATGGCTGCTGAACGGGAAAGGTGAGGTGGGGTGATGCATAAAACAAGGGTTTCAAATTAGCTCCGATACCGTTCCATAAACCCAATATGTAAGAGACAAGACCTATTCCTTTTTCAGTGAACTGGACTCAACACCCCCTATTCACCGCACAAGAATATATCTGACTAGTAAGAATCTTCAAACCTATGTATTGATATCTCTCTGTAAGTGAGTCAAGGGGGTGTAAAGCGGCATAAACACAGCCGTGAAAAGCAGCTAAACCCCATTATAAAAATAAATTACTTTTCAAAACCCGTGAAACAAAGACAGTGAAAGAGAGAGAAATTCTTACAAAATTCGTTCAGGGGCTGTGATGCAACCTGGATTGACCATATCTAGACCCACAGCTGATTGAGACATAAGGGTGGACACTCTTGGGGCTGAGAGGTTCGGTTAGGTTGGGTGAGCCAACGCAGACCCTTTCAAGTAATACTGCATGGTACCCATCCCATGGGTCCCAAATCTCCAGGTTCAAGGGCATCTTCCTACGTCGAAAACAGGCATGAGAAACCCAGAAGATGGTACACCGTGTGATCGGGAAAGGTTTCTAAAACGCACCTCATTTCTCATCTCCTTTGCTCGGGTTCACCATTCCAGCCGATTTACTAGCCATCTCCCTCCTTGGAGAATCAGCACCTTTAACCTCCTGTTCCGTACAGGTTGCAATTTGTCCTGAGGATGAACGGGAAGAGGGGGAACCAATGAGAGACTAGCTCTAGGTGTTGGGACAGGCACAGGTCACTCTATTTTCCCATCAGGAAGAAGAATTAAGCACAAGCTCAGCCTGCCCCCCAGAACCAGAAGAGGGCCTGAAGCAATCCTGCGCTTTTGCGGCCAGCTCCCAAAAAAGCGAGTTGAAAAATGGAGCTCAGGGGCACTGCAATTCACAAACCTGCACAGTTTTAAATGATACCTCTCGTCCACAATTATACTAAGGGAAGGCAACGAAGAGGCTTTGAAAGCAAGGCAGAATTGCAGGAAACAGATTTCAGGAGGTAGATTCGAATCGCCTTGAAAGCACATGAAAAGCGGCAAAACGTGGACAATGATGCCCTTGGCCAAAAAGGGCGTATGCGTTTTTTCCTGAATATATTCAGGAAAAAACGCATACGCCCTTTTTGGCCAACCAAGCAACCTGGAAAGGCCAATCAGCGCTCCAAAGAAGTCTCGCTTCCCAGCGGGCAAAAGGGCCATGCGGAAAAAAGTGTCCAAACCAGAAATGCAGGACCGGCCATGGAGAAATGGGAGCCTTGCTACGCTGATGGGTGGGATGTAAATTGCCAACAGCCACTCTGGAGAAGTGTAATGTGTGTCCTGAAACATCTAAAACACACAGCTTGGAGAGCATAGGGCACTTCCACTCATGGGCGTATAAATTGGGAAAACTAAACATCAGCAAGACACAGGCACCCCAAAGTTTAGGGCTGCTCTGTGGACAAGAACCCCCACTTCATTACACCTTAAATATCCTAGGAAAGAGAAAAATGGATAAAGAAGTTGTGGTCCTCATGTACAATGGAATATCACTCAGCCATGAAATCAACGTCATAAGGCTAGTAGCAGCACGATGAGTGGATTTAGGTACGACGATTCTAAGTGAAATAAGTCACACAGAAAAAGACACTTATCATAAGATATCACTTCTAGAGGGAATGTAAAAACCGCTACACTTGAACTGAATTGCAAAACAGAACAGAGTCACACGTTTAGGAAACACACTATGGCTGCTGAACGGGAAAGGTGAGGTGGGGTGATGCATAAAACAAGGGTTTCAAATTAGCTCCGATACCGTTCCATAAACCCAATATGTAAGAGACAAGACCTATTCCTTTTTCAGTGAACTGGACTCAACACCCCCTATTCACCGCACAAGAATATATCTGACTAGTAAGAATCTTCAAACCTATGTATTGATATCTCTCTGTAAGTGAGTCAAGGGGGTGTAAAGCGGCATATACACAGCCGAGAAAAGCAGCTAAACCCCATTATAAAAATAAATTACTTTTCAAAACCCGTGAAACAAAGACAGTGAAAGAGAGAGAAATTCTTACAAAATTCGTTCAGGGGCTGTGATGCAACCTGGATTGACCATATCTAGACCCACAGCTGATTGAGACATAAGGGTGGACACTCTTGGGGCTGAGAGGTTCGCTGAGGTTGGGTGAGCCAACGCAGACCCTTTCAAGTAATACTGCATGGTACCCATCCCATGGGTCCCAAATCTCCAGGTTCAAGGGCATCTTCCTACGTCGAAAACAGGCATGAGAAACCCAGAAGATGGTACACCGTGTGATCGGGAAAGGTTTCTAAAACGCACCTCATTTCTCATCTCCTTTGCTCGGGTTCGCCATTCCAGCCGATTTACTAGCCATCTCCCTCCTTGGAGAATCAGCACCTTTAACCTCCTGTTCCGTACAGGTTGCAATTTGTCCTGAGGATGAACGGGAAGAGGGGGAACCAATGAGAGACTAGCTCTAGGTGTTGGGACAGGCACAGGTCACTCTATTTTCCCATCAGGAAGAAGAATTAAGCACAAGCTCAGCCTGCCCCCCAGAACCAGAAGAGGGCCTGAAGCAATCCTGCGCTTTTGCGGTCAGCTCCCAAAAAAGCGAGTTGAAAAATGGAGCTCAGGGGCACTGCAATTCACAAACCTGCAGAGTTTTAAATGATACCTCTCGTCCACAAATATATTAAGGGAAGGCAACGAAGAGGCTTTGAAAGCAAGGCAGAATTGCAGGAAACAGATTTCAGGAGGTAGATTCGAATCGCCTTGAAAGCACATGAAAAGCGGCAAAACGTGGACAATGATGCCCTTGGCCAAAAAGGGCGTATGCGTTTTTTCCTGAATATATTCAGGAAAAAACGCATACGCCCTTTTTGGCCAACCAAGCAACCTGGAAAGGCCAATCAGCGCTCCAAAGAAGTCTCGCTTCCCAGCGGGCAAAAGGGCCATGCGGAAAAAAGTGTCCAAACCAGAAATGCAGGACCGGCCATGGAGAAATGGGAGCCTTGCTACGCTGATGGGTGGGATGTAAATTGCCAACAGCCACTCTGGAGAAGTGTACGGTGTGTCCTGAAACATCTAAAAACACAGCTTGGAGAGCATAGGGCACTTCCACTCATGGGCGTATAAATTGGGAAAACTAAACATCAGCAAGACACAGGCACCCCAAAGTTTAGGGCTGCTCTGTGGACAAGAACCCCCACTTCATTACACCTTAAATATCCTAGGAAAGAGAAAAATGGATAAAGAAGTTGTGGTCCTCATGTACAATGGAATATCACTCAGCCATGAAATCAACGTCATAAGGCTAGTAGCAGCACGATGAGTGGATTTAGGTACGACGATTCTAAGTGAAATAAGTCACACAGAAAAAGACACTTATCATAAGATATCACTTCTAGAGGGAATGTAAAAACCGCTACACTTGAACTGAATTGCAAAACAGAACAGAGTCACACGTTTAGGAAACACACTATGGCTGCTGAACGGGAAAGGTGAGGTGGGGTGATGCATAAAACAAGGGTTTCAAATTAGCTCCGATACCGTTCCATAAACCCAATATGTAAGAGACAAGACCTATTCCTTTTTCAGTGAACTGGACTCAACACCCCCTATTCACCGCACAAGAATATATCTGACTAGTAAGAATCTTCAAACCTATGTATTGATATCTCTCTGTAAGTGAGTCAAGGGGGTGTAAAGCGGCATAAACACAGCCGTGAAAAGCAGCTAAACCCCATTATAAAAATAAATTACTTTTCAAAACCCGTGAAACAAAGACAGTGAAAGAGAGAGAAATTCTTACAAAATTCGTTCAGGGGCTGTGATGCAACCTGGATTGACCATATCTAGACCCACAGCTGATTGAGACATAAGGGTGGACACTCTTGGGGCTGAGAGGTTCGGTTAGGTTGGGTGAGCCAACGCAGACCCTTTCAAGTAATACTGCATGGTACCCATCCCATGGGTCCCAAATCTCCAGGTTCAAGGGCATCTTCCTACGTCGAAAACAGGCATGAGAAACCCAGAAGATGGTACACCGTGTGATCGGGAAAGGTTTCTAAAACGCACCTCATTTCTCATCTCCTTTGCTCGGGTTCGCCATTCCAGCTGATTTACTAGCCATCTCCCTCCTTGGAGAATCAGCACCTTTAACCTCCTGTTCCGTACAGGTTGCAATTTGTCCTGAGGATGAAGGGGAAGAGTGGGAACCAATGAGAGACTAGCTCTAGGTGTTGGGACAGGCACAGATCACTCTATTTTCCCATCAGGAAGAAGAATTAAGCACAAGCTCAGCCTGCCCCCCAGAACCAGAAGAGGGCCTGAAGCAATCCTGCGCTTTTGCAGTCAGCTCCCAAAAAAGCGAGTTGAAAAATGGAGCTCAGGGGCACTGCAATTCACAAACCTGCAGAGTTTTAAATGATACCTCTCGTCCACAAATATATTAAGGGAAGGCAACGAAGAGGCTTTGAAAGCAAGGCAGAATTGCAGGAAACAGATTTCAGGAGGTAGATTCGAATCGCCTTGAAAGCACATGAAAAGCGGCAAAACGTGGACAATGACGCCCTTGGCCAAAAAGGGCGTATGCGTTTTTTCCTGAATATATTCAGGAAATAACGCATACGCCCTTTTTGGCCAACCAAGCAACCTGGAAAGGCCAATCAGCGCTCCAAAGAAGTCTCGCTTCCCAGCGGGCAAAAGGGCCATGCGGAAAAAAGTGTCCAAACCAGAAATGCAGGACCGGCCATGGAGAAATGGGAGCCTTGCTACGCTGATGGGTGGGATGTAAATTGCCAACAGCCACTCTGGAGAAGTGTACGGTGTGTCCTGAAACATCTAAAACACACAGCTTGGAGAGCATAGGGCACTTCCACTCATGGGCGTATAAATTGGGAAAACTAAACATCAGCAAGACACAGGCACCCCAAAGTTTAGGGCTGCTCTGTGGACAAGAACCCCCACTTCATTACACCTTAAATATCCTAGGAAAGAGAAAAATGGATAAAGAAGTTGTGGTCCTCATGTACAATGGAATATCACTCAGCCATGAAATCAACGTCATAAGGCTAGTAGCAGCACGATGAGTGGATTTAGGTACGACGATTCTCAGTGAAATAAGTCACACAGAAAAAGACACTTATCATAAGATATCACTTCTAGAGGGAATGTAAAAACCGCTACACTTGAACTGAATTGCAAAACAGAACAGAGTCACACGTTTAGGAAACACACTATGGCTGCTGAACGGGAAAGGTGAGGTGGGGTGATGCATAAAACAAGGGTTTCAAATTAGCTCCGATACCGTTCCATTAACCCAATATGTAAGAGACAAGACCTATTCCTTTTTCAGTGAACTGGACTCAACACCCCCTATTCACCGCACAAGAATATATCTGACTAGTAAGAATCTTCAAACCTATGTATTGATATCTCTCTGTAAGTGAGTCAAGGGGGTGTAAAGCGGCATAAACACAGCCGTGAAAAGCAGCTAAACCCCATTATAAAAATAAATTACTTTTCAAAACCCGTGAAACAAAGACAGTGAAAGAGAGAGAAATTCTTACAAAATTCGTTCAGGGGCTGTGATGCAACCTGGATTGACCATATCTAGACCCACAGCTGATTGAGACATAAGGGTGGACACTCTTGGGGCTGAGAGGTTCGCTGAGGTTGGGTGAGCCAACGCAGACCCTTTCAAGTAATACTGCATGGTACCCATCCCATGGGTCCCAAATCTCCAGGTTCAAGGGCATCTTCCTACGTCGAAAACAGGCATGAGAAACCCAGAAGATGGTACACCGTGTGATCGGGAAAGGTTTCTAAAACGCACCTCATTTCTCATCTCCTTTGCTCGGGTTCGCCATTCCAGCCGATTTACTAGCCATCTCCCTCCTTGGAGAATCAGCACCTTTAACCTCCTGTTCCGTACAGGTTGCAATTTGTCCTGAGGATGAACGGGAAGAGGGGGAACCAATGAGAGACTAGCTCTAGGTGTTGGGACAGGCACAGGTCACTCTATTTTCCCATCAGGAAGAAGAATTAAGCACAAGCTCAGCCTGCCCCCCAGAACCAGAAGAGGGCCTGAAGCAATCCTGCGCTTTTGCGGCCAGCTCCCAAAAAAGCGAGTTGAAACATGGAGCTCAGGGGCACTGCAATTCACAAACCTGCACAGTTTTAAATGATACCTCTCGTCCACAAATATACTAAGGGAAGGCAACGAAGAGGCTTTGAAAGCAAGGCAGAATTGCAGGAAACAGATTTCAGGAGGTAGATTCGAATCGCCTTGAAAGCACATGAAAAGCGGCAAAACGTGGACAATGATGCCCTTGGCCAAAAAGGGCGTATGCGTTTTTTCCTGAATATATTCAGGAAAAAACGCATACGCCCTTTTTGGCCAACCAAGCAACCTGGAAAGGCCAATCAGCGCTCCAAAGAAGTCTCGCTTCCCAGCGGGCAAAAGGGCCATGCGGAAAAAAGTGTCCAAACCAGAAATGCAGGACCGGCCATGGAGAAATGGGAGCCTTGCTAAGCTGATGGGTGGGATGTAAATTGCCAACAGCCACTCTGGAGAAGTGTACGGTGTGTTCTGAAACATCTAAAAAACACAGCTTGGAGAGCATAGGGCACTTCCACTCATGGGCGTATAAATTGGGAAAACTAAAAATCAGCAAGACACAGGCACCCCAAAGTTTAGGGCTGCTCTGTGGACAAGAACCCCCACTTCATTACACCTTAAATATCCTAGGAAAGAGAAAAATGGATAAAGAAGTTGTGGTCCTCATGTACAATGGAATATCACTCAGCCATGAAATCAACGTCATAAGGCTAGTAGCAGCACGATGAGTGGATTTAGGTACGACGATTCTAAGTGAAATAAGTCACACAGAAAAAGACACTTATCATAAGATATCACTTCTAGAGGGAATGTAAAAACCGCTACACTTGAACTGAATTGCAAAACAGAACAGAGTCACACGTTTAGGAAACACACTATGGCTGCTGAACGGGAAAGGTGAGGTGGGGTGATGCATAAAACAAGGGTTTCAAATTAGCTCCGATACCGTTCCATAAACCCAATATGTAAGAGACAAGACCTATTCCTTTTTCAGTGAACTGGACTCAACACCCCCTATTCACCGCACAAGAATATATCTGACTAGTAAGAATCTTCAAACCTATGTATTGATATCTCTCTGTAAGTGAGTCAAGGGGGTGTAAAGCGGCATAAACACAGCCGTGAAAAGCAGCTAAACCCCATTATAAAAATAAATTACTTTTCAAAACCCGTGAAACAAAGACAGTGAAAGAGAGAGAAATTCTTACAAAATTCGTTCAGGGGCTGTGATGCAACCTGGATTGACCATATCTAGACCCACAGCTGATTGAGACATAAGGGTGGACACTCTTGGGGCTGAGAGGTTCGGTTAGGTTGGGTGAGCCAACGCAGACCCTTTCAAGTAATACTGCATGGTACCCATCCCATGGGTCCCAAATCTCCAGGTTCAAGGGCATCTTCCTACGTCGAAAACAGGCATGAGAAACCCAGAAGATGGTACACCGTGTGATCGGGAAAGGTTTCTAAAACGCACCTCATTTCTCATCTCCTTTGCTCGGGTTCGCCATTCCAGCTGATTTACTAGCCATCTCCCTCCTTGGAGAATCAGCACCTTTAACCTCCTGTTCCGTACAGGTTGCAATTTGTCCTGAGGATGAAGGGGAAGAGTGGGAACCAATGAGAGACTAGCTCTAGGTGTTGGGACAGGCACAGATCACTCTATTTTCCCATCAGGAAGAAGAATTAAGCACAAGCTCAGCCTGCCCCCCAGAACCAGAAGAGGGCCTGAAGCAATCCTGCGCTTTTGCAGTCAGCTCCCAAAAAAGCGAGTTGAAAAATGGAGCTCAGGGGCACTGCAATTCACAAACCTGCAGAGTTTTAAATGATACCTCTCGTCCACAAATATATTAAGGGAAGGCAACGAAGAGGCTTTGAAAGCAAGGCAGAATTGCAGGAAACAGATTTCAGGAGGTAGATTCGAATCGCCTTGAAAGCACATGAAAAGCGGCAAAACGTGGACAATGACGCCCTTGGCCAAAAAGGGCGTATGCGTTTTTTCCTGAATATATTCAGGAAATAACGCATACGCCCTTTTTGGCCAACCAAGCAACCTGGAAAGGCCAATCAGCGCTCCAAAGAAGTCTCGCTTCCCAGCGGGCAAAAGGGCCATGCGGAAAAAAGTGTCCAAACCAGAAATGCAGGACCGGCCATGGAGAAATGGGAGCCTTGCTACGCTGATGGGTGGGATGTAAATTGCCAACAGCCACTCTGGAGAAGTGTACGGTGTGTCCTGAAACATCTAAAACACACAGCTTGGAGAGCATAGGGCACTTCCACTCATGGGCGTATAAATTGGGAAAACTAAACATCAGCAAGACACAGGCACCCCAAAGTTTAGGGCTGCTCTGTGGACAAGAACCCCCACTTCATTACACCTTAAATATCCTAGGAAAGAGAAAAATGGATAAAGAAGTTGTGGTCCTCATGTACAATGGAATATCACTCAGCCATGAAATCAACGTCATAAGGCTAGTAGCAGCACGATGAGTGGATTTAGGTACGACGATTCTCAGTGAAATAAGTCACACAGAAAAAGACACTTATCATAAGATATCACTTCTAGAGGGAATGTAAAAACCGCTACACTTGAACTGAATTGCAAAACAGAACAGAGTCACACGTTTAGGAAACACACTATGGCTGCTGAACGGGAAAGGTGAGGTGGGGTGATGCATAAAACAAGGGTTTCAAATTAGCTCCGATACCGTTCCATTAACCCAATATGTAAGAGACAAGACCTATTCCTTTTTCAGTGAACTGGACTCAACACCCCCTATTCACCGCACAAGAATATATCTGACTAGTAAGAATCTTCAAACCTATGTATTGATATCTCTCTGTAAGTGAGTCAAGGGGGTGTAAAGCGGCATAAACACAGCCGTGAAAAGCAGCTAAACCCCATTATAAAAATAAATTACTTTTCAAAACCCGTGAAACAAAGACAGTGAAAGAGAGAGAAATTCTTACAAAATTCGTTCAGGGGCTGTGATGCAACCTGGATTGACCATATCTAGACCCACAGCTGATTGAGACATAAGGGTGGACACTCTTGGGGCTGAGAGGTTCGCTGAGGTTGGGTGAGCCAACGCAGACCCTTTCAAGTAATACTGCATGGTACCCATCCCATGGGTCCCAAATCTCCAGGTTCAAGGGCATCTTCCTACGTCGAAAACAGGCATGAGAAACCCAGAAGATGGTACACCGTGTGATCGGGAAAGGTTTCTAAAACGCACCTCATTTCTCATCTCCTTTGCTCGGGTTCGCCATTCCAGCCGATTTACTAGCCATCTCCCTCCTTGGAGAATCAGCACCTTTAACCTCCTGTTCCGTACAGGTTGCAATTTGTCCTGAGGATGAACGGGAAGAGGGGGAACCAATGAGAGACTAGCTCTAGGTGTTGGGACAGGCACAGGTCACTCTATTTTCCCATCAGGAAGAAGAATTAAGCACAAGCTCAGCCTGCCCCCCAGAACCAGAAGAGGGCCTGAAGCAATCCTGCGCTTTTGCGGCCAGCTCCCAAAAAAGCGAGTTGAAACATGGAGCTCAGGGGCACTGCAATTCACAAACCTGCACAGTTTTAAATGATACCTCTCGTCCACAAATATACTAAGGGAAGGCAACGAAGAGGCTTTGAAAGCAAGGCAGAATTGCAGGAAACAGATTTCAGGAGGTAGATTCGAATCGCCTTGAAAGCACATGAAAAGCGGCAAAACGTGGACAATGATGCCCTTGGCCAAAAAGGGCGTATGCGTTTTTTCCTGAATATATTCAGGAAAAAACGCATACGCCCTTTTTGGCCAACCAAGCAACCTGGAAAGGCCAATCAGCGCTCCAAAGAAGTCTCGCTTCCCAGCGGGCAAAAGGGCCATGCGGAAAAAAGTGTCCAAACCAGAAATGCAGGACCGGCCATGGAGAAATGGGAGCCTTGCTAAGCTGATGGGTGGGATGTAAATTGCCAACAGCCACTCTGGAGAAGTGTACGGTGTGTTCTGAAACATCTAAAACACACAGCTTGGAGAGCATAGGGCACTTCCACTCATGGGCGTATAAATTGGGAAAACTAAACATCAGCAAGACACAGGCACCCCAAAGTTTAGGGCTGCTCTGTGGACAAGAACCCCCACTTCATTACACCTTAAATATCCTAGGAAAGAGAAAAATGGATAAAGAAATTGTGGTCCTCATGTACAATGGAATATCACTCAGCCATGAAATCAACGTCATAAGGCTAGTAGCAGCACGATGAGTGGATTTAGGTACGACGATTCTAAGTGAAATAAGTCACACAGAAAAAGACACTTATCATAAGATACCACTTAGAGAGGGAATGTAAAAACCGCTACACTTGAACTGAATTGCAAAACAGAACAGAGTCACACGTTCAGAAAACACACTATGGCTGCTGAACGGGAAAGGTGAGGTGGGGTGATGCATAAAACAAGGGTTTCAAATTAGCTCCGATACCGTTCCATAAACCCAATATGTAAGAGACAAGACCTATTCCTTTTTCAGTGAACTGGACTCAACACCCCCTATTCACCGCACAAGAATATATCTGACTAGTAAGAATCTTCAAACCTATGTATTGATATCTCTCTGTAAGTGAGTCAAGGGGGTGTAAAGCGGCATAAACACAGCCGTGAAAAGCAGCTAAACCCCATTATAAAAATAAATTACTTTTCAAAACCCGTGAAACAAAGACAGTGAAAGAGAGAGAAATTCTTACAAAATTCGTTCAGGGGCTGTGATGCAACCTGGATTGACCATATCTAGACCCACAGCTGATTGAGACATAAGGGTGGACACTCTTGGGGCTGAGAGGTTCGCTGAGGTTGGGTGAGCCAACGCAGACCCTTTCAAGTAATACTGCATGGTACCCATCCCATGGGTCCCAAATCTCCAGGTTCAAGGGCATATTCCTACGTCGAAAACAGGCATGAGAAACCCAGAAGATGGTACACCGTGTGATCGGGAAAGGTTTCTAAAACGCACCTCATTTCTCATCTCCTTTGCTCGGGTTCGCCATTCCAGCCGATTTACTAGCCATCTCCCTCCTTGGAGAATCAGCACCTTTAACCTCCTGTTCCGTACAGGTTGCAATTTGTCCTGAGGATGAACGGGAAGAGGGGGAACCAATGAGAGACTAGCTCTAGGTGTTGGGACAGGCACAGGTCACTCTATTTTCCCATCAGGAAGAAGAATTAAGCACAAGCTCAGCCTGCCCCCCAGAAC
This sequence comes from Balaenoptera acutorostrata, assembly GCF_949987535.1. NCBI lineage: Eukaryota > Metazoa > Chordata > Mammalia > Artiodactyla > Balaenopteridae > Balaenoptera > Balaenoptera acutorostrata. The sequence goes on along the minus strand of NW_026646096.1, from coordinate 13,496 downwards.
CAGAAGAGGGCCTGAAGCAATCCTGCGCTTTTGCGGTCAGCTCCCAAAAAAGCGAGTTGAAAAATGGAGCTCAGGGGCACTGCAATTCACAAACCTGCAGAGTTTTAAATGATACCTCTCGTCCACAAATATATTAAGGGAAGGCAACGAAGAGGCTTTGAAAGCAAGGCAGAATTGCAGGAAACAGATTTCAGGAGGTAGATTCGAATCGCCTTGAAAGCACATGAAAAGCGGCAAAACGTGGACAATGATGCCCTTGGCCAAAAAGGGCGTATGCGTTTTTTCCTGAATATATTCAGGAAAAAACGCATACGCCCTTTTTGGCCAACCAAGCAACCTGGAAAGGCCAATCAGCGCTCCAAAGAAGTCTCGCTTCCCAGCGGGCAAAAGGGCCATGCGGAAAAAAGTGTCCAAACCAGAAATGCAGGACCGGCCATGGAGAAATGGGAGCCTTGCTACGCTGATGGGTGGGATGTAAATTGCCAACAGCCACTCTGGAGAAGTGTACGGTGTGTCCTGAAACATCTAAAACACACAGCTTGGAGAGCATAGGGCACTTCCACTCATGGGCGTATAAATTGGGAAAACTAAACATCAGCAAGACACAGGCACCCCAAAGTTTAGGGCTGCTCTGTGGACAAGAACCCCCACTTCATTACACCTTAAATATCCTAGGAAAGAGAAAAATGGATAAAGAAGTTGTGGTCCTCATGTACAATGGAATATCACTCAGCCATGAAATCAACGTCATAAGGCTAGTAGCAGCACGATGAGTGGATTTAGGTACGACGATTCTAAGTGAAATAAGTCACACAGAAAAAGACACTTATCATAAGATACCACTTAGAGAGGGAATGTAAAAACCGCTACACTTGAACTGAATTGCAAAACAGAACAGAGTCACACGTTTAGGAAACACACTATGGCTGCTGAACGGGAAAGGTGAGGTGGGGTGATGCATAAAACAAGGGTTTCAAATTAGCTCCGATACCGTTCCATAAACCCAATATGTAAGAGACAAGACCTATTCCTTTTTCAGTGAACTGGACTCAACACCCCCTATTCACCGCACAAGAATATATCTGACTAGTAAGAATCTTCAAACCTATGTATTGATATCTCTCCGTGAGTCAAGGGGGTGTAAAGCGGCATAAACACAGCCGTGAAAAGCAGCTAAACCCCATTATAAAAATAAATTACTTTTCAAAACCCGTGAAACAAAGACAGTGAAAGAGAGAGAAATTCTTACAAAATTCGTTCAGGGGCTGTGATGCAACCTGGATTGACCATATCTAGACCCACAGCTGATTGAGACATAAGGGTGGACACTCTTGGGGCTGAGAGGTTTGGTGAGGTTGGGTGAGCCAACGCAGACCCTTTCAAGTAATACTGCATGGTACCCATCCCATGGGTCCCAAATCTCCAGGTTCAAGGGCATCTTCCTACGTCGAAAACAGGCATGAGAAACCCAGAAGATGGTACACCGTGTGATCGGGAAAGGTTTTCTAAAACGCACCTCATTTCTCATCTCCTTTACTCGGGTTCGCCATTCCAGCCGATTTACTAGCCATCTCTCTCCTTGGAGAAAAAGCACCTTTAACCTCCTGTTCCGTACAGGTTGCAATTTGTCCTGAGGATGAAGGGGAAGAGGGGGAACCAATGAGAGACTAGCTCTAGGTGTTGGGACAGGCACAGGTCACTCTATTTTCCCATCAGGAAGAAGAATTAAGCACAAGCTCAGCCTGCCCCCCAGAACCAGAAGAGGGCCTGAAGCAATCCTGCGCTTTTGCGGTCAGCTCCCAAAAAAGCGAGTTGAAAAATGGAGCTCAGGGGCACTGCAATTCACAAACCTGCAGAGTTTTAAATGATACCTCTCGTCCACAAATATATTAAGGGAAGGCAACGAAGAGGCTTTGAAAGCAAGGCAGAATTGCAGGAAACAGATTTCAGGAGGTAGATTCGAATCGCCTTGAAAGCACATGAAAAGCGGCAAAACGTGGACAATGATGCCCTTGGCCAAAAAGGGCGTATGCGTTTTTTCCTGAATATATTCAGGAAATAACGCATACGCCCTTTTTGGCCAACCAAGCAACCTGGAAAGGCCAATCAGCGCTCCAAAGAAGTCTTGCTTCCCAGCGGGCAAAAGGGCCATGCGGAAAAAAGTGTCCAAACCAGAAATGCAGGACCGGCCATGGAGAAATGGGAGCCTTGCTACGCTGATGGGTGGGATGTAAATTGCCAACAGCCACTCTGGAGAAGTGTACGGTGTGTCCTGAAACATCTAAAACACACAGCTTGGAGAGCATAGGGCACTTCCACTCATGGGCGTATAAATTGGGAAAACTAAACATCAGCAAGACACAGGCACCCCAAAGTTTAGGGCTGCTCTGTGGACAAGAACCCCCACTTCATTACACCTTAAATATCCTAGGAAAGAGAAAAATGGATAAAGAAGTTGTGGTCCTCATGTACAATGGAATATCACTCAGCCATGAAATCAACGTCATAAGGCTAGTAGCAGCACGATGAGTGGATTTAGGTACGACGATTCTAAGTGAAATAAGTCACACAGAAAAAGACACTTATCATAAGATATCACTTCTAGAGGGAATGTAAAAACCGCTACACTTGAACTGAATTGCAAAACAGAACAGAGTCACACGTTTAGGAAACACACTATGGCTGCTGAACGGGAAAGGTGAGGTGGGGTGATGCATAAAACAAGGGTTTCAAATTAGCTCCGATACCGTTCCATAAACCCAATATGTAAGAGACAAGACCTATTCCTTTTTCAGTGAACTGGACTCAACACCCCCTATTCACCGCACAAGAATATATCTGACTAGTAAGAATCTTCAAACCTATGTATTGATATCTCTCTGTAAGTGAGTCAAGGGGGTGTAAAGCGGCATAAACACAGCCGTGAAAAGCAGCTAAACCCCATTATAAAAATAAATTACTTTTCAAAACCCGTGAAACAAAGACAGTGAAAGAGAGAGAAATTCTTACAAAATTCGTTCAGGGGCTGTGATGCAACCTGGATTGACCATATCTAGACCCACAGCTGATTGAGACATAAGGGTGGACACTCTTGGGGCTGAGAGGTTCGGTTAGGTTGGGTGAGCCAACGCAGACCCTTTCAAGTAATACTGCATGGTACCCATCCCATGGGTCCCAAATCTCCAGGTTCAAGGGCATCTTCCTACGTCGAAAACAGGCATGAGAAACCCAGAAGATGGTACACCGTGTGATCGGGAAAGGTTTCTAAAACGCACCTCATTTCTCATCTCCTTTGCTCGGGTTCACCATTCCAGCCGATTTACTAGCCATCTCCCTCCTTGGAGAATCAGCACCTTTAACCTCCTGTTCCGTACAGGTTGCAATTTGTCCTGAGGATGAACGGGAAGAGGGGGAACCAATGAGAGACTAGCTCTAGGTGTTGGGACAGGCACAGGTCACTCTATTTTCCCATCAGGAAGAAGAATTAAGCACAAGCTCAGCCTGCCCCCCAGAACCAGAAGAGGGCCTGAAGCAATCCTGCGCTTTTGCGGCCAGCTCCCAAAAAAGCGAGTTGAAAAATGGAGCTCAGGGGCACTGCAATTCACAAACCTGCACAGTTTTAAATGATACCTCTCGTCCACAATTATACTAAGGGAAGGCAACGAAGAGGCTTTGAAAGCAAGGCAGAATTGCAGGAAACAGATTTCAGGAGGTAGATTCGAATCGCCTTGAAAGCACATGAAAAGCGGCAAAACGTGGACAATGATGCCCTTGGCCAAAAAGGGCGTATGCGTTTTTTCCTGAATATATTCAGGAAAAAACGCATACGCCCTTTTTGGCCAACCAAGCAACCTGGAAAGGCCAATCAGCGCTCCAAAGAAGTCTCGCTTCCCAGCGGGCAAAAGGGCCATGCGGAAAAAAGTGTCCAAACCAGAAATGCAGGACCGGCCATGGAGAAATGGGAGCCTTGCTACGCTGATGGGTGGGATGTAAATTGCCAACAGCCACTCTGGAGAAGTGTACGGTGTGTTCTGAAACATCTAAAAAACACAGCTTGGAGAGCACAGGGCACTTCCACTCATGGGCGTATAAATTGGGAAAACTAAAAATCAGCAAGACACAGGCACCCCAAAGTTTAGGGCTGCTCTGTGGACAAGAATCCCCACTTCATTACACCTTAAATATCCTAGGAAAGAGAAAAATGGATAAAGAAGTTGTGGTCCTCATGTACAATGGAATATCACTCAGCCATGAAATCAACGTCATAAGGCTAGTAGCAGCACGATGAGTGGATTTAGGTACGACGATTCTAAGTGAAATAAGTCACACAGAAAAAGACACTTATCATAAGATATCACTTCTAGAGGGAATGTAAAAACCGCTACACTTGAACTGAATTGCAAAACAGAACAGAGTCACACGTTTAGGAAACACACTATGGCTGCTGAACGGGAAAGGTGAGGTGGGGTGATGCATAAAACAAGGGTTTCAAATTAGCTCCGATACCGTTCCATAAACCCAATATGTAAGAGACAAGACCTATTCCTTTTTCAGTGAACTGGACTCAACACCCCCTATTCACCGCACAAGAATATATCTGACTAGTAAGAATCTTCAAACCTATGTATTGATATCTCTCTGTAAGTGAGTCAAGGGGGTGTAAAGCGGCATAAACACAGCCGAGAAAAGCAGCTAAACCCCATTATAAAAATAAATTACTTTTCAAAACCCGTGAAACAAAGACAGTGAAAGAGAGAGAAATTCTTACAAAATTCGTTCAGGGGCTGTGATGCAACCTGGATTGACCATATCTAGACCCACAGCTGATTGAGACATAAGGGTGGACACTCTTGGGGCTGAGAGGTTCGCTGAGGTTGGGTGAGCCAACGCAGACCCTTTCAAGTAATACTGCATGGTACCCATCCCATGGGTCCCAAATCTCCAGGTTCAAGGGCATCTTCCTACGTCGAAAACAGGCATGAGAAACCCAGAAGATGGTACACCGTGTGATCGGGAAAGGTTTCTAAAACGCACCTCATTTCTCATCTCCTTTGCTCGGGTTCGCCATTCCAGCCGATTTACTAGCCATCTCCCTCCTTGGAGAATCAGCACCTTTAACCTCCTGTTCCGTACAGGTTGCAATTTGTCCTGAGGATGAACGGGAAGAGGGGGAACCAATGAGAGACTAGCTCTAGGTGTTGGGACAGGCACAGGTCACTCTATTTTCCCATCAGGAAGAAGAATTAAGCACAAGCTCAGCCTGCCCCCCAGAACCAGAAGAGGGCCTGAAGCAATCCTGCGCTTTTGCGGTCAGCTCCCAAAAAAGCGAGTTGAAAAATGGAGCTCAGGGGCACTGCAATTCACAAACCTGCAGAGTTTTAAATGATACCTCTCGTCCACAAATATATTAAGGGAAGGCAACGAAGAGGCTTTGAAAGCAAGGCAGAATTGCAGGAAACAGATTTCAGGAGGTAGATTCGAATCGCCTTGAAAGCACATGAAAAGCGGCAAAACGTGGACAATGATGCCCTTGGCCAAAAAGGGCGTATGCGTTTTTTCCTGAATATATTCAGGAAAAAACGCATACGCCCTTTTTGGCCAACCAAGCAACCTGGAAAGGCCAATCAGCGCTCCAAAGAAGTCTCGCTTCCCAGCGGGCAAAAGGGCCATGGGGAAAAAAGTGTCCAAACCAGAAATGCAGGACCGGCCATGGAGAAATGGGAGCCTTGCTACGCTGATGGGTGGGATGTAAATTGCCAACAGCCACTCTGGAGAAGTGTACGGTGTGTCCTGAAACATCTAAAAACACAGCTTGGAGAGCATAGGGCACTTCCACTCATGGGCGTATAAATTGGGAAAACTAAACATCAGCAAGACACAGGCACCCCAAAGTTTAGGGCTGCTCTGTGGACAAGAACCCCCACTTCATTACACCTTAAATATCCTAGGAAAGAGAAAAATGGATAAAGAAGTTGTGGTCCTCATGTACAATGGAATATCACTCAGCCATGAAATCAACGTCATAAGGCTAGTAGCAGCACGATGAGTGGATTTAGGTACGACGATTCTAAGTGAAATAAGTCACACAGAAAAAGACACTTATCATAAGATATCACTTCTAGAGGGAATGTAAAAACCGCTACACTTGAACTGAATTGCAAAACAGAACAGAGTCACACGTTTAGGAAACACACTATGGCTGCTGAACGGGAAAGGTGAGGTGGGGTGATGCATAAAACAAGGGTTTCAAATTAGCTCCGATACCGTTCCATAAACCCAATATGTAAGAGACAAGACCTATTCCTTTTTCAGTGAACTGGACTCAACACCCCCTATTCACCGCACAAGAATATATCTGACTAGTAAGAATCTTCAAACCTATGTATTGATATCTCTCTGTAAGTGAGTCAAGGGGGTGTAAAGCGGCATAAACACAGCCGTGAAAAGCAGCTAAACCCCATTATAAAAATAAATTACTTTTCAAAACCCGTGAAACAAAGACAGTGAAAGAGAGAGAAATTCTTACAAAATTCGTTCAGGGGCTGTGATGCAACCTGGATTGACCATATCTAGACCCACAGCTGATTGAGACATAAGGGTGGACACTCTTGGGGCTGAGAGGTTCGGTTAGGTTGGGTGAGCCAACGCAGACCCTTTCAAGTAATACTGCATGGTACCCATCCCATGGGTCCCAAATCTCCAGGTTCAAGGGCATCTTCCTACGTCGAAAACAGGCATGAGAAACCCAGAAGATGGTACACCGTGTGATCGGGAAAGGTTTCTAAAACGCACCTCATTTCTCATCTCCTTTGCTCGGGTTCGCCATTCCAGCTGATTTACTAGCCATCTCCCTCCTTGGAGAATCAGCACCTTTAACCTCCTGTTCCGTACAGGTTGCAATTTGTCCTGAGGATGAAGGGGAAGAGTGGGAACCAATGAGAGACTAGCTCTAGGTGTTGGGACAGGCACAGATCACTCTATTTTCCCATCAGGAAGAAGAAATAAGCACAAGCTCAGCCTGCCCCCCAGAACCAGAAGAGGGCCTGAAGCAATCCTGCGCTTTTGCAGTCAGCTCCCAAAAAAGCGAGTTGAAAAATGGAGCTCAGGGGCACTGCAATTCACAAACCTGCAGAGTTTTAAATGATACCTCTCGTCCACAAATATATTAAGGGAAGGCAACGAAGAGGCTTTGAAAGCAAGGCAGAATTGCAGGAAACAGATTTCAGGAGGTAGATTCGAATCGCCTTGAAAGCACATGAAAAGCGGCAAAACGTGGACAATGACGCCCTTGGCCAAAAAGGGCGTATGCGTTTTTTCCTGAATATATTCAGGAAATAACGCATACGCCCTTTTTGGCCAACCAAGCAACCTGGAAAGGCCAATCAGCGCTCCAAAGAAGTCTCGCTTCCCAGCGGGCAAAAGGGCCATGCGGAAAAAAGTGTCCAAACCAGAAATGCAGGACCGGCCATGGAGAAATGGGAGCCTTGCTACGCTGATGGGTGGGATGTAAATTGCCAACAGCCACTCTGGAGAAGTGTACGGTGTGTCCTGAAACATCTAAAACACACAGCTTGGAGAGCATAGGGCACTTCCACTCATGGGCGTATAAATTGGGAAAACTAAACATCAGCAAGACACAGGCACCCCAAAGTTTAGGGCTGCTCTGTGGACAAGAACCCCCACTTCATTACACCTTAAATATCCTAGGAAAGAGAAAAATGGATAAAGAAGTTGTGGTCCTCATGTACAATGGAATATCACTCAGCCATGAAATCAACGTCATAAGGCTAGTAGCAGCACGATGAGTGGATTTAGGTACGACGATTCTCAGTGAAATAAGTCACACAGAAAAAGACACTTATCATAAGATATCACTTCTAGAGGGAATGTAAAAACCGCTACACTTGAACTGAATTGCAAAACAGAACAGAGTCACACGTTTAGGAAACACACTATGGCTGCTGAACGGGAAAGGTGAGGTGGGGTGATGCATAAAACAAGGGTTTCAAATTAGCTCCGATACCGTTCCATTAACCCAATATGTAAGAGACAAGACCTATTCCTTTTTCAGTGAACTGGACTCAACACCCCCTATTCACCGCACAAGAATATATCTGACTAGTAAGAATCTTCAAACCTATGTATTGATATCTCTCTGTAAGTGAGTCAAGGGGGTGTAAAGCGGCATAAACACAGCCGTGAAAAGCAGCTAAACCCCATTATAAAAATAAATTACTTTTCAAAACCCGTGAAACAAAGACAGTGAAAGCGAGAGAAATTCTTACAAAATTCGTTCACGGGCTGTGATGCAACCTGGATTGACCATATCTAGACCCACAACTGATTGAGACATAAGGGTGGACACTCTTGGGGCTGAGAGGTTCGGTGAGGTTGGGTGAGCCAACGCAGACCCTTTCAAGTAATACTGCATGGTACCCATCCCATGGGTCCCAAATCTCCAGGTTCAAGGGCATCTTCCTACGTCGAAAACAGGCATGAGAAACCCAGAAGATGGTACACCGTGTGATCGGGAAAGGTTTCTAAAACGCACCTCATTTCTCATCTCCTTTGCTCGGGTTCGCCATTCCAGCCGATTTACTAGCCATCTCCCTCCTTGGAGAATCAGCACCTTTAACCTCCTGTTCCGTACAGGTTGCAATTTGTCCTGAGGATGAACGGGAAGAGGGGGAACCAATGAGAGACTAGCTCTAGGTGTTGGGACAGGCACAGGTCACTCTATTTTCCCATCACTAAGAAGAATCAAGCACAAGCTCAGCCTGCCCCCCAGAACCAGAAGAGGGCCTGAAGCAATCCTGCGCTTTTGCGGCCAGCTCCCAAAAAAGCGAGTTGAAAAATGGAGCTCAGGGGCACTGCAATTCACAAACCTGCACAGTTTTAAATGATACCTCTCGTCCACAATTATACTAAGGGAAGGCAACGAAGAGGCTTTGAAAGCAAGGCAGAATTGCAGGAAACAGATTTCAGGAGGTAGATTCGAATCGCCTTGAAAGCACATGAAAAGCGGCAAAACGTGGACAATGATGCCCTTGGCCAAAAAGGGCGTATGCGTTTTTTCCTGAATATATTCAGGAAAAAACGCATACGCCCTTTTTGGCCAACCAAGCAACCTGGAAAGGCCAATCAGCGCTCCAAAGAAGTCTCGCTTCCCAGCGGGCAAAAGGGCCATGCGGAAAAAAGTGTCCAAACCAGAAATGCAGGACCGGCCATGGAGAAATGGGAGCATTGCTACGCTGATGGGTGGGATGTAAATTGCCAACAGGCACTCCGGAGAAGTGTACGGTGTGTTCTGAAACATCTAAAAACACAGCTTGGAGAGCATAGGGCACTTCCACTCATGGGCGTATAAATTGGGAAAACTAAAAATCAGCAAGACACAGGCACCCCAAAGTTTAGGGCTGCTCTGTTGACAAGAACCCCCACTTCATTACACCTTAAATATCCTAGGAAAGAGAAAAATGGATAAAGAAGTTGTGGTCCTCATGTACAATGGAATATCACTCAGCCATGAAATCAACGTCATAAGGCTAGTAGCAGCACGATGAGTGGATTTAGGTACGACGATTCTAAGTGAAATAAGTCACACAGAAAAAGACACTTATCATAAGATATCACTTAGAGAGGGAATGTAAAAACCGCTACACTTGAACTGAATTGCAAAACAGAACAGAGTCACACGTCTAGGAAACACACTATGGCTGCTGAACGGGAAAGGTGAGGTGGGGTGATGCATAAAACAAGGGTTTCAAATTAGCTCCGATACCGTTCCATAATCCCAATATGTAAGAGACAAGACCTATTCCTTTTTCAGTGAACTGGACTCAACACCCCCTATTCACCGCACAAGAATGTATCTGACTAGTAAGAATCTTCAAACCTATGTATTGATATCTCTCTGTAAGTGAGTCAAGGGGGTGTAAAGCGGCATAAACACAGCCGTGAAAAGCAGCTAAACCCCATTATAAAAATAAATTACTTTTCAAAACCCGTGAAACAAAGACAGTGAAAGCGAGAGAAATTCTTACAAAATTCGTTCACGGGCTGTGATGCAACCTGGATTGACCATATCTAGACCCACAGCTGATTGAGACATAAGGGTGGACACTCTTGGGGCTGAGAGGTTCGGTGAGGTTGGGTGAGCCAACGCAGACCCTTTCAAGTAATACTGCATGGTACCCATCCCATGGGTCCCAAATCTCCAGGTTCAAGGGCATCTTCCTACGTCGAAAACAGGCATGAGAAACCCAGAAGATGGTACACCGTGTGATCGGGAAAGGTTTCTAAAACGCACCTCATTTCTCATCTCCTTTGCTCGGGTTCGCCATTCCAGCCGATTTACTAGCCATCTCCCTCCTTGGAGAATCAGCACCTTTAACCTCCTGTTCCGTACAGGTTGCAATTTGTCCTGAGGATGAACGGGAAGAGGGGTAACCAATGAGAGACTAGCTCTAGGTGTTGGGACAGGCACAGGTCACTCTATTTTCCCATCAGGAAGAAGAATCAAGCACAAGCTCAGCCTGCCCCCCAGAACCAGAAGAGGGCCTGAAGCAATCCTGCGCTTTTGCGGCCAGCTCCCAAAAAAGCGAGTTGAAAAATGGAGCTCAGGGGCACTGCAATTCACAAACCTGCAGAGTTTTAAATGATACCTCTCGTCCACAAATATATTAAGGGAAGGCAACGAAGAGGCTTTGAAAGCAAGGCAGAATTGCAGGAAACAGATTTCAGGAGGTAGATTCGAATCGCCTTGAAAGCACATGAAAAGCGGCAAAACGTGGACAATGATGCCCTTGGCCAAAAAGGGCGTATGCGTTTTTTCCTGAATATATTCAGGAAAAAACGCATACGCCCTTTTTGGCCAACCAAGCAACCTGGAAAGGCCAATCAGCGCTCCAAAGAAGTCTCGCTTCCCAGCGGGCAAAAGGGCCATGGGGAAAAAAGTGTCCAAACCAGAAATGCAGGACCGGCCATGGAGAAATGGGAGCCTTGCTACGCTGATGGGTGGGATGTAAATTGCCAACAGCCACTCTGGAGAAGTGTACGGTGTGTTCTGAAACATCTAAAAAACACAGCTTGGAGAGCATAGGGCACTTCGACTCATGGGCGTATAAATTGGGAAAACTAAAAATCAGCAAGACACAGGCACCCCAAAGTTTAGGGCTGCTCTGTGGACAAGAACCCCCACTTCATTACACCTTAAATATCCTAGGAAAGAGAAAAATGGATAAAGAAGTTGTGGTCCTCATGTACAATGGAATATCACTCAGCTATGAAATCAACGTCATAAGGCTAGTAGCAGCACGATGAGTGGATTTAGGTTCGACGATTCTAAGTGAAATAAGTCACACAGAAAAAGACACTTATCATAAGATATCACTTAGAGTGGGAATGTAAAAACCGCTACACTTGAACTGAATTGCAAAACAGAACAGAGTCCCACGTTTAGGAAACACACTATGGCTGCTGAACGGGAAAGGTGAGGTGGGGTGATGCATAAAACAAGGGTTTCAAATTAGCTCCGATACCGTTCCATAAACCCAATATGTAAGAGACAAGACCTATTCCTTTTTCAGTGAACTGGACTCAACACCCCCTATTCACCGCACAAGAATATATCTGACTAGTAAGAATCTTCAAACCTATGTATTGATATCTCTCTGTAAGTGAGTCAAGGGGGTGTAAAGCGGCATAAACACAGCCGTGAAAAGCAGCTAAACCCCATTATAAAACTAAATTACTTTTCAAAACCCGTGAAACAAAGACAGTGAAAGAGAGAGAAATTCTTACAAAATTCGTTCAGGGGCTGTGATGCAACCTGGATTGACCATATCTAGACCCACAGCTGATTGAGACATAAGGGTGGACACTCTTGGGGCTGAGAGGTTCGGTGAGGTTGGGTGAGCCAACGCAGACCCTTTCAAGTAATACTGCATGGTACCCATCCCATGGGTCCCAAATCTCCAGGTTCAAGGGCATCTTCCTACGTCGAAAACAGGCATGAGAAACCCAGAAGATGGTACACCGTGTGATCGGGAAAGGTTTCTAAAACGCACCTCATTTCTCATCTCCTTTGCTCGGGTTCGCCATTCCAGCCGATTTACTAGCCATCTCCCTCCTTGGAGAATCAGCACCTTTAACCTCCTGTTCCGTACAGGTTGCAATTTGTCCTGAGGATGAACGGGAAGAGGGGGAACCAATGAGAGACTAGCTCTAGGTGTTGGGACAGGCACAGGTCACTCTATTTTCCCATCAGGAAGAAGAATTAAGCACAAGCTCAGCCTGCCCCCCAGAACCAGAAGAGGGCCTGAAGCAATCCTGCGCTTTTGCGGCCGGCTCCCAAAAAAGCGAGTTGAAAAATGGAGCTCAGGGGCACTGCAATTCACAAACCTGCACAGTTTTAAATGATACCTCTCGTCCACAAATATACTAAGGGAAGGCAACGAAGAGGCTTTGAAAGCAAGGCAGAATTGCAGGAAACAGATTTCAGGAGGTAGATTCGAATCGCCTTGAAAGCACATGAAAAGCGGCAAAACGTGGACAATGATGCCCTTGGCCAAAAAGGGCGTATGCGTTTTTTCCTGAATATATTCAGGAAAAAACGCATACGCCCTTTTTGGCCAACCAAGCAACCTGGAAAGGCCAATCAGCGCTCCAAAGAAGTCTCGCTTCCCAGCGGGCAAAAGGGCCATGCGGAAAAAAGTGTCCAAACCAGAAATGCAGGACCGGCCATGGAGAAATGGGAGCCTTGCTAAGCTGATGGGTGGGATGTAAATTGCCAACAGCCACTCTGGAGAAGTGTACGGTGTGTTCTGAAACATCTAAAAAACACAGCTTGGAGAGCATAGGGCACTTCCACTCATGGGCGTATAAATTGGGAAAACTAAAAATCAGCAAGACACAGGCACCCCAAAGTTTAGGGCTGCTCTGTGGACAAGAACCCCCACTTCATTACACCTTAAATATCCTAGGAAAGAGAAAAATGGATAAAGAAGTTGTGGTCCTCATGTACAATGGAATATCACTCAGCCATGAAATCCACGTCATAAGGCTAGTAGCAGCACGATGAGTGGATTTAGGTACGACGATTCTAAGTGAAATAAGTCACACAGAAAAAGACACTTATCATAAGATATCACTTCTAGAGGGAATGTAAAAACCGCTACACTTGAACTGAATTGCAAAACAGAACAGAGTCACACGTTTAGGAAACACACTATGGCTGCTGAACGGGAAAGGTGAGGTGGGGTGATGCATAAAACAAGGGTTTCAAATTAGCTCCGATACCGTTCCATAAACCCAATATGTAAGAGACAAGACCTATTCCTTTTTCAGTGAACTGGACTCAACACCCCCTATTCACCGCACAAGAATATATCTGACTAGTAAGAATCTTCAAACCTATGTATTGATATCTCTCTGTAAGTGAGTCAAGGGGGTGTAAAGCGGCATAAACACAGCCGTGAAAAGCAGCTAAACCCCAT
>NW_026646095.1:0-1000 GCF_949987535.1 Balaenoptera acutorostrata | reverse complement strand
CCTCATCCAGACAAGGCCACAGTCGCTGGGTCATTGTGAGAAGGGAGGCGCCCTCTCCAGTTTGCCAGAGTCCCCAGGACTCACCTCGTCCCCTCCCCCACTGAGCATCAGTTGCCACTTATCCTCACACCTGTGCTATTTTTTTCTTATAGTGAAGAGCATTAAGAAGCATTAAGAAGCATATTTATGCTCAAGTTGCTATTGAAATTGTTCTTTTATTCAGCCCGATTCACTACGCTACACACCTGTTTCCTGCTGCATTTAAGTTGGCAAGCCCTGCTATAACGTCTATTCACGTCCCACAGAACCAGACGAAGGAAAGAGCTGCTGGGCTGCGTCCGCCCCACCGCTCCCACCTCCACATATTGGTGTAGGAATGCCAGAACCTACAGTACTTCAGAGAGCCTTGGGCTGGGGAGTTTCCCATTAAGTCACTTCGCCTCCCCCAGAACCTCAAGACAACCTCCAGAAAGCACGATTAAAACTAATATGCAGAAAGTTGTAATCTTTTGAGATGGTGTTATAGGTGGCTAACAAAAGAATAGGTGTTTAGTCAAGACTTCCTTGGCTGTCCAGTGAGTGGTTAAGACTCCGAGCTTCCAGGGCTTCTCTGGTGGTGCAGTGGTTAAGAATCTGCCTGCCAATGCAGGGGACACGGGTTCGAGCCCTGGTCCGGGAAGATCCCTCATGCCACGGAGCAACTAAGCCCGTGCGCCACAACTACTGAAGCCCGCGCGCCTAGAGCCTGTACTCCGCAACAAGAGAAGCCACCGCATGGCAACGAAGAGTAGTCCCCACTAGCTGCAACTAGAGAAAGCCTGCGCATGGTAACGAAGACCCAATGAAGCCAAAAATAAATAAATTAAATAAATTAATTTTTAAAAAAGAAAGGAACAAACTACTGATACATGCTGTAGTGTGGATAAGCCTCCAAAAAAAAAATTAAAAAAAAAAAAAAGACTCCGAGCTTCCACTGCAGGGGGCATGGGTTCAATCACCT
>NW_026646094.1:300000-455798 GCF_949987535.1 Balaenoptera acutorostrata | reverse complement strand
GGTTAGGGTACGGCTTAGGGTACGGGTTCGGGGAGGGGTTCGGGTAGGGCGTAGGGTATGGTTTAGGGTTAGGGTTAGGGCTAGTGTTAGGGTTAGGGCTCGGTTTAGGGTACGGGTTAGGATTAGGGTACACGTTAGGGTTCGGGTAGGGGTTAGGGTTAGGGTACGCGTTAGGGTGAGGGTAGTTATTAAACCTATCCCACTCTCTAGATACCCCTTAGCACGTAAAGGAATATTATTTGGGGGTCCAGCCATGGAGAAGAGTTTAGACACGAGGAGAAGATAAGGAACACACCCATTATCAAGAAATCACATTAGGATTCTCTTTTTAACCTGTTCCTTAAAACACTAGTGCTTAGGAAATCTATTGGAGGCAGAAGCAGTCAAGGGTAGCTTAGGGTTAGGGTGAGGGTTAGGGTACGGCTTAGGTTACGGGTTCGGGGAGGGGTTCGGGTAGGGCGTAGGGTATGGGTTAGAGTTAGGGTTAGGGTTAGTGTTAGGGTTAGGGCTCGGTTTAGGTTACGGGTTAGGATTAGGGTACGCGTTAGTGTTAGGGTAGGGGTTAGGGTTAGGGTACGCTTTAGGGTGAGGGTAGTTATTAAACCTATCCCACTCTCTAGATACCCCTTAGCACGTAAAGGAATATTATTTGGGGGTCCAGTCATGGAGAAGGGTTTAGACACTAGGAGAAGATAAGGAACACACCCATTATCAAGAAATCACATTAGGATTCTCTTTTTAACCTGTTCCTTAAAACACTACTGCTTAGGAAATCTATTGGAGGCAGAAGCCGTCAAGGGTAGCTTAGGGTTAGGGTTAGGGTTAGGGTGAGGGTTAGGGTACGGCTTACGATACGGGTTCGGGGAGGGGTTCGGGTAGGGCGTAGGGTATGGGTTAGGGTTAGGGTTAGGGTTAGTGTTAGGGTTAGGGCTCGGTTTAGGGTACGGGTTAGGATTAGGGTACGCGTTAGGGTTAGGGTAGGGGTTATGGTTAGGGTACGCGTTAGGGTGGGGGTAGTTATTAAACCTATCACACTCTCTAGATACCCCTTAGCACGTAAATGACTATTATTTGGGGGTCCAGCCATGGAGAAGAGTTTAGACACGAGGAGAAGATAAGGAACACACCCATTATCAAGAAATCACAATGTGATTCTCTTTTTAAACTGTTCCTTAAAACACTAATGCTTAGGAAATCTATTGGAGGCAGAAGCAGTCAAGGGTAGCTTAGGGTTAGGGTTAGGGTTAGGGTGAGGGTTAGGGTACGGCTTAGGGTACGGGTTCGGGGAGGGGTTCGGGTAGGCCGTAGGGTATGGGTTAGGGTTAGGGTTAGGTTAGTGTTAGGGTTAGGGCTCGGTTTAGGGTACGGGTTAGGATTAGGGTACGCGTTAGTGTTAGGGTAGTGGTTAGGGTTAGGGTACGCTTTAGGGTGAGGGTAGTTATTAAACCTATCCCACTCTCTAGATACCCCTTAGCACGTAAAGGAATATTATTTGGGGGTCCAGCCATGGAGAAGAATTTAGACACTAGGAGAAGATAAGGAACACACCCATTATCAAGAAATCACAATATGATTCTCTTTTTAAACTGTTCCTTAAAACACTAGTGCTTAGGAAATCTATTTGAGGCAGAAGCAGTCAAGGGTAGCTTAGGGTTAGGGTTAGGGTTAGGGTGAGGGTTAGGGTACGGCTTAGGGTACGGGTTCGGGGAGGGGTTCGGGTAGGGCGTAGGCTATGGGTTAGGGTTAGTGTTAGGGTTAGTGTTAGGGTTAGGGCTCGGTTTAGGGTACGGGTTAGGATTAGGGTACGCGTTAGGGTTAGGGTAGGGGTTAGGGTTAGGGTATGCGATAGGGTGAGATTAGTTATTAAACCTATCCCACTCTCTAGATACCCCTTAGTACGTAAAGGAATATTATTTGGGGGTCCAGCCATGGAGAAGAGTTTAGACACTAGGAGAAGATAAGAAACACACCCATTATCAAGAAATCACATTAGGATTCTCTTTTTAACATGTTCCTTAAAACACTAGTGCTTAGGAAATCTATTGGAGGCAGAAGCCATCAAGGGTAGCTTAGGGTTAGGGTTAGGGTTAGGGTGAGGGTTAGGGTACGGTTTAGGGTACGGGTTCGGGGAGGGGTTCGGGTAGGGCGTAGGGTATGGGTTAGGGTTAGGGTTAGGTTTAGTGTTAGGGTTAGGGCTCGGTTTAGGGTACGGGTTAGGATTATGGTACGCGTTAGGGTTAGGGTAGGGGTTAGGGTTAGGGTACGCGTTAGGGTGGGGGTAGTTATTAAACCTATCACACTCTCTAGATACCCCTTAGCACGTAAAGGAATATTATTTGGGGGTCCAGACATGGAGAAGAGTTTAGACACTAGGAGAAGATAAGGAACACACCCATTATCACGAAATCACATTAGGATTCTCTTTTTAACCTGTTCCTTAAAACACTAGTGGTTAGGAAATCTATTGGAGGCAGAAGCAGTCAAGGGTAGATTAGGGTTAGGGTTAGGGTTAGGGTGAGGGTTAGGGTACGGCTTAGGTTACGGGTTCGGGGAGGGGTTCGGGTAGGGCGTAGGGTATGGTTTAGGGTTAGGGTTAGGGCTAGTGTTAGGGTTAGGGCTCGGTTTAGGGTACGGGTTAGGATTAGGGTACACGTTAGGGTTCGGGTAGGGGTTAGGGTTAGGGTACGCGTTAGGGTGAGGGTAGTTATTAAACCTATCCCACTCTCTAGATACCCCCTAGCACGTAAAGGAATATTATTTGGGGGTCCAGCCATGGAGAAGAGTTTAGACACGAGGAGAAGATAAGGAACACACCCATTATCAAGAAATCACATTAGGATTCTCTTTTTAACCTGTTCCTTAAAACACTAGTGCTTAGGAAATCTATTGGAGGCAGAAGCAGTCAAGGGTAGCTTAGGGTTAGGGTGAGGGTTAGGGTACGGCTTAGGTTACGGGTTCGGGGAGGGGTTCGGGTAGGGCGTAGGGTATGGGTTAGAGTTAGGGTTAGGGTTAGTGTTAGGGTTAGGGCTCGGTTTAGGTTACGGGTTAGGATTAGGGTACGCGTTAGTGTTAGGGTAGGGGTTAGGGTTAGGGTACGCTTTAGGGTGAGGGTAGTTATTAAACCTATCCCACTCTCTAGATACCCCTTAGCACGTAAAGGAATATTATTTGGGGGTCCAGTCATGGAGAAGGGTTTAGACACTAGGAGAAGATAAGGAACACACCCATTATCAAGAAATCACATTAGGATTCTCTTTTTAACCTGTTCCTTAAAACACTACTGCTTAGGAAATCTATTGGAGGCAGAAGCCGTCAAGGGTAGCTTAGGGTTAGGGTTAGGGTTAGGGTGAGGGTTAGGGTACGGCTTACGATACGGGTTCGGGGAGGGGTTCGGGTAGGGCGTAGGGTATGGGTTAGGGTTAGGGTTAGGGTTAGTGTTAGGGTTAGGGCTCGGTTTAGGGTACGGGTTAGGATTAGGGTACGCGTTAGGGTTAGGGTAGGGGTTATGGTTAGGGTACGCGTTAGGGTGGGGGTAGTTATTAAACCTATCACACTCTCTAGATACTCCTTAGCACGTAAATGACTATTATTTGGGGGTCCAGCCATGGAGAAGAGTTTAGACACGAGGAGAAGATAAGGAACACACCCATTATCAAGAAATCACAATGTGATTCTCTTTTTAAACTGTTCCTTAAAACACTAATGCTTAGGAAATCTATTGGAGGCAGAAGCAGTCAAGGGTAGCTTAGGGTTAGGGTTAGGGTTAGGGTGAGGGTTAGGGTACGGCTTAGGGTACGGGTTCGGGGAGGGGTTCGGGTAGGCCGTAGGGTATGGGTTAGGGTTAGGGTTAGGTTAGTGTTAGGGTTAGGGCTCGGTTTAGGGTACGGGTTAGGATTAGGGTACGCGTTAGTGTTAGGGTAGTGGTTAGGGTTAGGGTACGCTTTAGGGTGAGGGTAGTTATTAAACCTATCCCACTCTCTAGATACCCCTTAGCACGTAAAGGAATATTATTTGGGGGTCCAGCCATGGAGAAGAATTTAGACACTAGGAGAAGATAAGGAACACACCCATTATCAAGAAATCACAATATGATTCTCTTTTTAAACTGTTCCTTAAAACACTAGTGCTTAGGAAATCTATTTGAGGCAGAAGCAGTCAAGGGTAGCTTAGGGTTAGGGTTAGGGTTAGGGTGAGGGTTAGGGTACGGCTTACGATACGGGTTCGGGGAGGGGTTCGGGTAGGGCGTAGGGTATGGGTTAGGGTTAGGGTTAGGGCTAGTGTTAGGGTTAGGGCTCGGTTTAGGGTACGGGTTAGGATTAGGGTATGCGTTAGGGTTAGGGTAGGGGTTAGGGTTAGGATACGCGTTAGGGTGAGGGTAGTTATTAAACCTATCCCACTCTCTAGATACCCCTTAGCACGTAAAGGAATATTATTTGGGGGTCCAGCCATGGAGAAGAGTTTAGACACGAGGAAAAGATAAGGAACACACCCATTATCAAGAAATCACATTAGGATTCTCTTTTAAACCTGTTCCTTAAATCACTAGTGCTTAGGAAATCTATTGGAGGCAGAAGCCGTCAAGGGTAGCTTAGGGTTAGGGTTAGGGTTAGGGTGAGGGTTAGGGTACGGCTTAGGGTACGGGTTCGGGGAGGGGTTCGGGTAGGGCGTAGGGTATGGGTTAGAGTTAGGGTTAGGGTTAGTGTTAGGATTAGGGCTCGGTTTAGGGTACGGGTTAGGATTAGGGTACGCGTTAGGGTTACGGTAGGGGTTAGGGTTAGGGTACGCGTTAGGGTGGGGGTAGTTATTAAACCTATCACCCTCTCTAGATACCCCTTAGCACGAAAAGGAATATTATTTGGGGGTCCAGCCATGGAGAAGAGTATAGACACGAGAAGATAAGGAACACACCCATTATCAAGAAATCACATTAGGATTCTCTTTTTAACCTGTTCCTTAAATCACTAGTGCTTAGGAAATCTATTGGAGGCAGAAGCCGTCAAGGGTAGCTTAGGGTTAGGGTTAGGGTTAGGGTGAGTGTTAGGGTACGGCTTAGGGTACGGGTTCGGGGAGGGGTTCGGGTAGGGCGTAGGGTATGGGTTAGAGTTAGGGTTAGGGTTAGTGTTAGGGTTAGGGCTCGGTTTAGGTTACGGGTTAGGATTAGGGTACGCGTTAGTGTTAGGGTAGGGGTTAGGGTTAGGGTACGCTTTAGGGTGAGGGTAGTTATTAAACCTATCCCACTCTCTAGATACCCCTTAGCACGTAAAGGAATATTATTTGGGGGTCCAGTCATGGAGAAGGGTTTAGACACTAGGAGAAGATAAGGAACACACCCATTATCAAGAAATCACATTAGGATTCTCTTTTTAACCTGTTCCTTAAAACACTAGTGCTTAGGAAATCTATTAGAGGCAGAAGCAGTCAAGGGTAGCTTAGGGTTAGGGTTAGTGTTAGGGTGAGGGTTAGGGTATGGCTTAGGGTACGGGTTCGGGGAGGGGTTCGGGTAGGGCGTAGGCTATGGGTTAGGGTTAGGGTTAGGGTTAGTGTTAGGGTTAGGGCTCGGTTTAGGGTACGGGTTAGGATTAGTGTATGCGTTAGGGTTAGGGTAGGGGTTAGGGTTAGGGTACGCGTTAGGGTGAGGGTAGTTATTAAACCTATCCCACTCTCTAGATACCCCTTAGCACGTACAGGTATATTATTGGGGGTCCAGCCATGGAGAAGAGTTTAGACACTAGGAGAAGATAAGGAACACACCCATTATCAAGAAATCACATTAGGATTCTCTTTTTAACCTGTTCCTTAAAACACTAGTGCTTAGGAAATCTATTGGAGGCAGAAGCAGTCAAGGGTAGCTTAGGGTTAGGGTTAGGGTTAGGGTGAGGGTTAGGGTATGGCTTAGGGTACGGGTTCGGTGAGGGGTTCGGGTAGGGCGTAGGGTATGGGTTAGGGTTAGGGTTAGGGTTAGTGTTAGGGTTAGGGCTCGGTTTAGGGTACGGGTTAGGATTAGGGTACGCGTTAGGGTTAGGGTAGGGGTTAGGGTTAGGGTACGCGATAGGGTGAGGTTAGTTCTTAAACCTATCCCACTCTCTAGATACCCCTTAGCACGTAAAGGAATATTATTTGGGGGTCCAGCCATGGAGAAGAGTTTAGACACGAGGAGAAGATAAGGAACACACCCATTATCAAGAAATCACATTAGGATTCTCTTTTTAACCTGTTCCTAAAAACACTAGTGCTTAGGAAATCTATTGGAGGCAGAAGCCGTCAAGGGTAGCTTAGGGTTAGGGTTAGGGTTAGGGTGAGGGTTAGGGTACGGCTTACGATACGGGTTCGGGGAGGGGTTCGGGTAGGGCTTAGGGTATGGGTTAGGGTTAGGGTTAGGGTTAGTGTTAGGGTTAGGGCTCGGTTTAGGGTACGGGTTAGGATTAGGGTACGCGTTAGTGTTAGGGTAGGGGTTATGGTTAGGGTACGCGTTAGGGTGGGGGTAGTTATTAAACCTATCACACTCTCTAGATACCCCTTAGCACGTAAATGACTATTATTTGGGGGTCCAGCCATGGAGAAGAGTTTAGACACGAGGAGAAGATAAGGAACACACCCATTATCAAGAAATCACAATGTGATTCTCTTTTTAAACTGTTCCTTAAAACACTAATGCTTAGGAAATCTATTGGAGGCAGAAGCAGTCAAGGGTAGCTTAGGGTTAGGGTTAGGGTTAGGGTGAGGGTTAGGGTACGGCTTAGGGTACGGGTTCGGGGAGGGGTTCGGGTAGGCCGTAGGGTATGGGTTAGGGTTAGGGTTAGGGTTAGTGTTAGGGTTAGGGCTCGGTTTAGGGTACGGGTTAGGATTAGGGTACGCATTAGTGTTAGGGTAGGTGTTAGGGTTAGGGTACGCTTTAGGGTGAGGGTAGTTATTAAACCTATCCCACTCTCTAGATACCCCTTAGCACGTAAAGGAATATTATTTGGGGGTCCAGCCATGGAGAAGAGTTTAGACACGAGGAAAAGATAAGGAACACACCCATTATCAAGAAATCACATTAGGATTCTCTTTTAAACCTGTTCCTTAAATCACTAGTGCTTAGGAAATCTATTGGAGGCAGAAGCCGTCAATGGTAGCTTAGGGTTAGGGTTAGGGTTAGGGTGAGGGTTAGGGTACGGCTTAGGGTACGGGTTCGGGGAGGGGTTCGGGTAGGGCGTAGGGTATTGGTTAGAGTTAGGGTTAGGGTTAGGGTTAGGGTTAGGGCTCGGTTTAGGGTACGGGTTAGGATTAGGGTACGCGTTAGTGTTAGGGTAGGGGTTAGGGTTAGGGTACGCTTTAGGGTGAGGGTAGTTATTAAACCTATCCCACTCTCTAGATACCCCTTAGCACGTAAAGGAATATTATTTGGGGGTCCAGCCATGGAGAAGGGTTTAGACACTGGGAGAAGATAAGGAACACAGCCATTATCATGAAATCACAATATGATTCTCTTTTTAAACTGTTCCTTAAAACACTAGTGGTTAGGAAATCTATTGGAGGCAGAAGCAGTCAAGGGTAGCTTAGGGTTAGGGTTAGGGTTAGGGTGAGGGTTAGGGTACGGCTTAGGGTACGGGTTCGGGCAGGGTTTCGGGTAGGGCGTAGGGTATGGGTTAGGGTTAGGGTTAGGGTTAGTGTTAGAGTTAGGGCTCGGTTTAGGGTACGGGTTAGGATTAGGGTACTCGTTAGGGTTAGGGTAGCGGTTAGGGTTAGTGTACGCGTTAGGGTGAGGGTAGTTATTAAACCTATCACACTCTCTAGATACCCCTTAGCACGTAAAGGAATATTATTTGGGGGTCCAGCCATGGAGAAGAGTTTAGACACTAGGAGAAGATAAGGAACACACCCATTATCATGAAATCACATTAGGATTCTCTTTTTAACCTGTTCCTTAAAACACTAGTGCTTAGGAAATCTATTGGAGGCAGAAGCAGTCAAGGGTAGATTAGGGTTAGGGTTAGGGTTAGGGTGAGGGTTAGGGTACGGCTTAGGTTACGGGTTCGGGGAGGGGTTCGGGTAGGACGTAGGGTATGGTTTAGGGTTAGGGTTAGGGCTAGTGTTAGGGTTATGGCTCGGTTTAGGGTATGGGTTAGGATTAGGGTACACGTTAGGGTTCGGGTAGGGGTTAGGGTTAGGGTACGCGTTAGGGTGAGGGTAGTTATTAAACCTATCCCACTCTCTAGATACCCCTTAGCACGTAAAGGAATATTATTTGGGGGTCCAGCCATGGAGAAGAGTTTAGACACGAGGAGAAGATAAGGAACACACCCATTATCAAGAAATCACATTAGGATTCTCTTTTTAACCTGTTCCTTAAAACACTAGTGCTTAGGAAATCTATTGGAGGCAGAAGCCGTCAAGGGTAGCTTAGGGTTAGGGTTAGGGTTAGGGTGAGGGTTAGGGTACGGTTTAGGGTACGGGTTCAGGGAGGGATTCGGGTAGGGCGTAGGGTATGGGTTAGGGTTAGGGTTAGGGTTAGTGTTAGGGTTAGGGCTCGGTTTAGGGTACGGGTTAGGATTAGGGTACGCGCTAGGGTTAGGGTAGGGGTTAGGGTTAGGGTACGCGTTAGGGTGAGGGTAGTTATTAAACCTATCACACTCTCTAGATACCCCTTAGCACATAAAGGAATATTATTTGGGGGTCCAGCCATGGAGAAGAGTTTAGACACGAGGAAAAGATAAGGAACACACCCATTATCAAGAAATCACATTAGGATTCTCTTTTTAACATGTTCCTTAAAACACTAGTGCTTAGGAAATCTATTGGAGGCAGAAGCCGTCAAGGGTAGCTTAGGGTTAGGGTTAGGGTTAGGGTGAGGGTTAGGGTACTTCTTAGGGTACGGGTTCGGGGAGGGGTTCGGGTAGGGCGTAGGGTATGGGTTAGGGTTAGGGTTAGGGCTAGTGTTAGGGTTAGGGCTCGGTTTAGGGTACAGGTTAGGATTAGGGTACGCGGTAGGGTCAGGGTAGGGGTTAGGGTTAGTGTACGCGTTAGGGTGAGGGTAGTTATTAAACCTATCCCACTCTCTAGATACCCCTTAGCACGTACAGGAATATTATTGGGGGTCCAGCCATGGAGAAGAGTTTAGACACTAGGAGAAGATAAGGAACACACCCATTATCACGAAATCACATTAGGATTCTCTTTTTAACCTGTTCCTTAAAACACTAGTGCTTAGGAAATCTATTGGAGGCAGAAGCAGTCAAGGGTAGCTTAGGGTTAGGGTTAGGGTTAGGTTGAGGGTTAGGGTATGGCTTAGGGTACGGGTTCGGGGAGGGGTTCGGGTAGGGCGTTGGGTATGGGTTAGGGTTAGGGTTAGGGTTAGGGTTAGGGTTAGTGTTAGGGTTAGGGCTCGGTTTAGGGTACGGGTTAGGATTAGGGTACGCGTTAGGGTTAGGGTAGGGGTTAGGGTTAGGGTACGCGTTAGGGTGGGGGTAGTTATTAAACCTATCACACTCTCTAGATACCCCTTAGAACGTAAAGGAATATTATTTGGGGGTCCAGACATGGAGAAGAGTTTAGACACTAGGAGAAGATAAGGAACACACCCATTATCACGAAATCACATTAGGATTCTCTTTTTAACCTGTTCCTTAAAACACTAGTGCTTAGGAAATCTATTGGAGGCAGAAGCAGTCAAGAGTAGCTTAGGGTTAGGGTTAGGGTTAGGGTGAGGGTTAGGGTACGGCTTAGGGTACGGGTTCGGGGAGGGGTTCGGGTAGGGCGTAGGGTATGGGTTAGGGTTAGGGTTAGGGCTAGTGTTAGGGTTAGGGCTCGGTTTAGGGTACGGGTTAGGATTAGGGTACGCGTTAGGGTTCGGGTAGGGGTTATGGTTAGGGTACGCGTTAGGGTGGGGGTAGTTATTAAACCTATCACACTCTCTAGATACCCCTTAGGACGTAAATGACTATTATTTGGGGGTCCAGCCATGGAGAAGAGTTTAGACACGAGGAGAAGATAAGGAACACACCCATTATCAAGAAATCACAATGTGATTCTCTTTTTAAACTGTTCCTTAAAACACTAATGCTTAAGAAATCTATTGGAGGCAGAAGCAGTCAAGGGTAGCTTAGGGTTAGGGTTAGGGTTAGGGTGAGGGTTAGGGTACGGCTTAGGGTACGGGTTCGGGGAGGGGTTCGGGTAGGCCGTAGGGTATGGGTTAGGGTTAGGGTTAGGGTTAGTGTTAGGGTTAGGGCTCGGTTTAGGGTACGGGTTAGGATTAGGGTACGCGTTAGTGTTAGGGTAGGGGTTAGGGTTAGGGTACGCTTTAGGGTGAGGGTAGTTATTAAACCTATCCCACTCTCTAGATACCCCTTAGCACGTAAAGGAATATTATTTGGGGGTCCAGTCATGGAGAAGGGTTTAGACACTAGGAGAAGATAAGGAACACACCCATTATCAAGAAATCACATTAGGATTCTCTTTTTAACCTGTTCCTTAAAACACTACTGCTTAGGAAATCTATTGGAGGCAGAAGCCGTCAAGGGTAGCTTAGGGTTAGGGTTAGGGTTAGGGTGAGGGTTAGGGTACGGCTTACGATACGGGTTCGGGGAGGGGTTCGGGTAGGGCGTAGGGTATGGGTTAGGGTTAGGGTTAGGGTTAGTGTTAGGGTTAGGGCTCGGTTTAGGGTACGGGTTAGGATTAGGGTACGCGTTAGGGTTAGGGTAGGGGTTATGGTTAGGGTACGCGTTAGGGTGGGGGTAGTTATTAAACCTATCACACTCTCTAGATACTCCTTAGCACGTAAATGACTATTATTTGGGGGTCCAGCCATGGAGAAGAGTTTAGACACGAGGAGAAGATAAGGAACACACCCATTATCAAGAAATCACAATGTGATTCTCTTTTTAAACTGTTCCTTAAAACACTAATGCTTAGGAAATCTATTGGAGGCAGAAGCAGTCAAGGGTAGCTTAGGGTTAGGGTTAGGGTTAGGGTGAGGGTTAGGGTACGGCTTAGGGTACGGGTTCGGGGAGGGGTTCGGGTAGGCCGTAGGGTATGGGTTAGGGTTAGGGTTAGGTTAGTGTTAGGTTTAGGGCTCGGTTTAGGGTACGGGTTAGGATTAGGGTACGCGTTAGTGTTAGGGTAGTGGTTAGGGTTAGGGTACGCTTTAGGGTGAGGGTAGTTATTAAACCTATCCCACTCTCTAGATACCCCTTAGCACGTAAAGGAATATTATTTGGGGGTCCAGCCATGGAGAAGAATTTAGACACTAGGAGAAGATAAGGAACACACCCATTATCAAGAAATCACAATATGATTCTCTTTTTAAACTGTTCCTTAAAACACTAGTGCTTAGGAAATCTATTTGAGGCAGAAGCAGTCAAGGGTAGCTTAGGGTTAGGGTTAGGGTTAGGGTGAGGGTTAGGGTACGGCTTACGATACGGGTTCGGGGAGGGGTTCGGGTAGGGCGTAGGGTATGGGTTAGGGTTAGGGTTAGGGCTAGTGTTAGGGTTAGGGCTCGGTTTAGGGTACGGGTTAGGATTAGGGTATGCGTTAGGGTTAGGGTAGGGGTTAGGGTTAGGATACGCGTTAGGGTGAGGGTAGTTATTAAACCTATCCCACTCTCTAGATACCCCTTAGCACGTAAAGGAATATTATTTGGGGGTCCAGCCATGGAGAAGAGTTTAGACACGAGGAAAAGATAAGGAACACACCCATTATCAAGAAATCACATTAGGATTCTCTTTTAAACCTGTTCCTTAAATCACTAGTGCTTAGGAAATCTATTGGAGGCAGAAGCCGTCAAGGGTAGCTTAGGGTTAGGGTTAGGGTTAGGGTGAGGGTTAGGGTACGGCTTAGGGTACGGGTTCGGGGAGGGGTTCGGGTAGGGCGTAGGGTATGGGTTAGAGTTAGGGTTAGGGTTAGTGTTAGGATTAGGGCTCGGTTTAGGGTACGGGTTAGGATTAGGGTACGCGTTAGGGTTACGGTAGGGGTTAGGGTTAGGGTACGCGTTAGGGTGGGGGTAGTTATTAAACCTATCACCCTCTCTAGATACCCCTTAGCACGAAAAGGAATATTATTTGGGGGTCCAGCCATGGAGAAGAGTATAGACACGAGAAGATAAGGAACACACCCATTATCAAGAAATCACATTAGGATTCTCTTTTTAACCTGTTCCTTAAATCACTAGTGCTTAGGAAATCTATTGGAGGCAGAAGCCGTCAAGGGTAGCTTAGGGTTAGGGTTAGGGTTAGGGTGAGTGTTAGGGTACGGCTTAGGGTACGGGTTCGGGGAGGGGTTCGGGTAGGGCGTAGGGTATGGGTTAGAGTTAGGGTTAGGGTTAGTGTTAGGGTTAGGGCTCGGTTTAGGTTACGGGTTAGGATTAGGGTACGCGTTAGTGTTAGGGTAGGGGTTAGGGTTAGGGTACGCTTTAGGGTGAGGGTAGTTATTAAACCTATCCCACTCTCTAGATACCCCTTAGCACGTAAAGGAATATTATTTGGGGGTCCAGTCATGGAGAAGGGTTTAGACACTAGGAGAAGATAAGGAACACACCCATTATCAAGAAATCACATTAGGATTCTCTTTTTAACCTGTTCCTTAAAACACTAGTGCTTAGGAAATCTATTAGAGGCAGAAGCAGTCAAGGGTAGCTTAGGGTTAGGGTTAGTGTTAGGGTGAGGGTTAGGGTATGGCTTAGGGTACGGGTTCGGGGAGGGGTTCGGGTAGGGCGTAGGCTATGGGTTAGGGTTAGGGTTAGGGTTAGTGTTAGGGTTAGGGCTCGGTTTAGGGTACGGGTTAGGATTAGTGTATGCGTTAGGGTTAGGGTAGGGGTTAGGGTTAGGGTACGCGTTAGGGTGAGGGTAGTTATTAAACCTATCCCACTCTCTAGATACCCCTTAGCACGTACAGGTATATTATTGGGGGTCCAGCCATGGAGAAGAGTTTAGACACTAGGAGAAGATAAGGAACACACCCATTATCAAGAAATCACATTAGGATTCTCTTTTTAACCTGTTCCTTAAAACACTAGTGCTTAGGAAATCTATTGGAGGCAGAAGCAGTCAAGGGTAGCTTAGGGTTAGGGTTAGGGTTAGGGTGAGGGTTAGGGTATGGCTTAGGGTACGGGTTCGGTGAGGGGTTCGGGTAGGGCGTAGGGTATGGGTTAGGGTTAGGGTTAGGGTTAGTGTTAGGGTTAGGGCTCGGTTTAGGGTACGGGTTAGGATTAGGGTACGCGTTAGGGTTAGGGTAGGGGTTAGGGTTAGGGTACGCGATAGGGTGAGGTTAGTTCTTAAACCTATCCCACTCTCTAGATACCCCTTAGCACGTAAAGGAATATTATTTGGGGGTCCAGCCATGGAGAAGAGTTTAGACACGAGGAGAAGATAAGGAACACACCCATTATCAAGAAATCACATTAGGATTCTCTTTTTAACCTGTTCCTAAAAACACTAGTGCTTAGGAAATCTATTGGAGGCAGAAGCCGTCAAGGGTAGCTTAGGGTTAGGGTTAGGGTTAGGGTGAGGGTTAGGGTACGGCTTACGATACGGGTTCGGGGAGGGGTTCGGGTAGGGCTTAGGGTATGGGTTAGTGTTAGGGTTAGGGTTAGTGTTAGGGTTAGGGCTCGGTTTAGGGTACGGGTTAGGATTAGGGTACGCGTTAGTGTTAGGGTAGGGGTTATGGTTAGGGTACGCGTTAGGGTGGGGGTAGTTATTAAACCTATCACACTCTCTAGATACCCCTTAGCACGTAAATGACTATTATTTGGGTGTCCAGCCATGGAGAAGAGTTTAGACACGAGGAGAAGATAAGGAACACACCCATTATCAAGAAATCACAATGTGATTCTCTTTTTAAACTGTTCCTTAAAACACTAATGCTTAGGAAATCTATTGGAGGCAGAAGCAGTCAAGGGTAGCTTAGGGTTAGGGTTAGGGTTAGGGTGAGGGTTAGGGTACGGCTTAGGGTACGGGTTCGGGGAGGGGTTCGGGTAGGCCGTAGGGTATGGGTTAGGGTTAGGGTTAGGGTTAGTGTTAGGGTTAGGGCTCGGTTTAGGGTACGGGTTAGGATTAGGGTACGCGTTAGTGTTAGGGTAGTGGTTAGGGTTAGGGTACGCTTTAGGGTGAGGGTAGTTATTAAACCTATCCCACTCTCTAGATACCCCTTAGCACGTAAAGGAATATTATTTGGGGGTCCAGCCATGGAGAAGAGTTTAGACACGAGGAAAAGATAAGGAACACACCCATTATCAAGAAATCACATTAGGATTCTCTTTTAAACCTGTTCCTTAAATCACTAGTGCTTAGGAAATCTATTGGAGGCAGAAGCCGTCAATGGTAGCTTAGGGTTAGGGTTAGGGTTAGGGTGAGGGTTAGGGTACGGCTTAGGGTACGGGTTCGGGGAGGGGTTCGGGTAGGGCGTAGGGTATTGGTTAGAGTTAGGGTTAGGGTTAGGGTTAGGGTTAGGGCTCGGTTTAGGGTACGGGTTAGGATTAGGGTACGCGTTAGTGTTAGGGTAGGGGTTAGGGTTAGGGTACGCTTTAGGGTGAGGGTAGTTATTAAACCTATCCCACTCTCTAGATACCCCTTAGCACGTAAAGGAATATTATTTGGGGGTCCAGCCATGGAGAAGGGTTTAGACACTGGGAGAAGATAAGGAACACAGCCATTATCATGAAATCACAATATGATTCTCTTTTTAAACTGTTCCTTAAAACACTAGTGGTTAGGAAATCTATTGGAGGCAGAAGCAGTCAAGGGTAGCTTAGGGTTAGGGTTAGGGTTAGGGTGAGGGTTAGGGTACGGCTTAGGGTACGGGTTCGGGCAGGGTTTCGGGTAGGGCGTAGGGTATGGGTTAGGGTTAGGGTTAGGGTTAGTGTTAGAGTTAGGGCTCGGTTTAGGGTACGGGTTAGGATTAGGGTACTCGTTAGGGTTAGGGTAGCGGTTAGGGTTAGTGTACGCGTTAGGGTGAGGGTAGTTATTAAACCTATCACACTCTCTAGATACCCCTTAGCACGTAAAGGAATATTATTTGGGGGTCCAGCCATGGAGAAGAGTTTAGACACTAGGAGAAGATAAGGAACACACCCATTATCATGAAATCACATTAGGATTCTCTTTTTAACCTGTTCCTTAAAACACTAGTGCTTAGGAAATCTATTGGAGGCAGAAGCAGTCAAGGGTAGATTAGGGTTAGGGTTAGGGTTAGGGTGAGGGTTAGGGTACGGCTTAGGTTACGGGTTCGGGGAGGGGTTCGGGTAGGACGTAGGGTATGGTTTAGGGTTAGGGTTAGGGCTAGTGTTAGGGTTATGGCTCGGTTTAGGGTATGGGTTAGGATTAGGGTACACGTTAGGGTTCGGGTAGGGGTTAGGGTTAGGGTACGCGTTAGGGTGAGGGTAGTTATTAAACCTATCCCACTCTCTAGATACCCCTTAGCACGTAAAGGAATATTATTTGGGGGTCCAGCCATGGAGAAGAGTTTAGACACGAGGAGAAGATAAGGAACACACCCATTATCAAGAAATCACATTAGGATTCTCTTTTTAACCTGTTCCTTAAAACACTAGTGCTTAGGAAATCTATTGGAGGCAGAAGCCGTCAAGGGTAGCTTAGGGTTAGGGTTAGGGTTAGGGTGAGGGTTAGGGTACGGTTTAGGGTACGGGTTCAGGGAGGGATTCGGGTAGGGCGTAGGGTATGGGTTAGGGTTAGGGTTAGGGTTAGTGTTAGGGTTAGGGCTCGGTTTAGGGTACGGGTTAGGATTAGGGTACGCGCTAGGGTTAGGGTAGGGGTTAGGGTTAGGGTACGCGTTAGGGTGAGGGTAGTTATTAAACCTATCACACTCTCTAGATACCCCTTAGCACATAAAGGAATATTATTTGGGGGTCCAGCCATGGAGAAGAGTTTAGACACGAGGAGAAGATAAGGAACACACCCATTATCAAGAAATCACATTAGGATTCTCTTTTTAACATGTTCCTTAAAACACTAGTGCTTAGGAAATCTATTGGAGGCAGAAGCCGTCAAGGGTAGCTTAGGGTTAGGGTTAGGGTTAGGGTGAGGGTTAGGGTACTTCTTAGGGTACGGGTTCGGGGAGGGGTTCGGGTAGGGCGTAGGGTATGGGTTAGGGTTAGGGTTAGGGCTAGTGTTAGGGTTAGGGCTCGGTTTAGGGTACAGGTTAGGATTAGGGTACGCGGTAGGGTCAGGGTAGGGGTTAGGGTTAGTGTACGCGTTAGGGTGAGGGTAGTTATTAAACCTATCCCACTCTCTAGATACCCCTTAGCACGTACAGGAATATTATTGGGGGTCCAGCCATGGAGAAGAGTTTAGACACTAGGAGAAGATAAGGAACACACCCATTATCACGAAATCACATTAGGATTCTCTTTTTAACCTGTTCCTTAAAACACTAGTGCTTAGGAAATCTATTGGAGGCAGAAGCAGTCAAGGGTAGCTTAGGGTTAGGGTTAGGGTTAGGTTGAGGGTTAGGGTATGGCTTAGGGTACGGGTTCGGGGAGGGGTTCGGGTAGGGCGTTGGGTATGGGTTAGGGTTAGGGTTAGGGTTAGTGTTAGGGTTAGGGCTCGGTTTAGGGTACGGGTTAGGATTAGGGTACGCGTTAGGGTTAGGGTAGGGGTTAGGGTTAGGGTACGCGTTAGGGTGGGGGTAGTTATTAAACCTATCACACTCTCTAGATACCCCTTAGAACGTAAAGGAATATTATTTGGGGGTCCAGACATGGAGAAGAGTTTAGACACTAGGAGAAGATAAGGAACACACCCATTATCACGAAATCACATTAGGATTCTCTTTTTAACCTGTTCCTTAAAACACTAGTGCTTAGGAAATCTATTGGAGGCAGAAGCAGTCAAGGGTAGCTTAGGGTTAGGGTTAGGGTTAGGGTGAGGGTTAGGGTACGGCTTAGGGTACGGGTTCGGGGAGGGGTTCGGGTAGGGCGTAGGGTATGGGTTAGGGTTAGGGTTAGGGCTAGTGTTAGGGTTAGGGCTCGGTTTAGGGTACGGGTTAGGATTAGGGTACGCGTTAGGGTTCGGGTAGGGGTTATGGTTAGGGTACGCGTTAGGGTGGGGGTAGTTATTAAACCTATCACACTCTCTAGATACCCCTTAGGACGTAAATGACTATTATTTGGGGGTCCAGCCATGGAGAAGAGTTTAGACACGAGGAGAAGATAAGGAACACACCCATTATCAAGAAATCACAATGTGATTCTCTTTTTAAACTGTTCCTTAAAACACTAATGCTTAAGAAATCTATTGGAGGCAGAAGCAGTCAAGGGTAGCTTAGGGTTAGGGTTAGGGTTAGGGTGAGGGTTAGGGTACGGCTTAGGGTACGGGTTCGGGGAGGGGTTCGGGTAGGCCGTAGGGTATGGGTTAGGGTTAGGGTTAGGGATAGTGTTAGGGTTAGGGCTCGGTTTAGGGTACGGGTTAGGATTAGGGTACGCGTTAGTGTTAGGGTAGTGGTTAGGGTTAGGGTACGCTTTAGGGTGAGGGTAGTTATTAAACCTATCCCACTCTCTAGATACCCCTTAGCACGTAAAGGAATATTATTTGGGGGTCCAGCCATGGAGAAGAATTTAGACACTAGGAGAAGATAAGGAACACACCCATTATCAAGAAATCACAATATGATTCTCTTTTTAAACTGTTCCTTAAAACACTAGTGCTTAGGAAATCTATTGGAGGCAGAAGCAGTCAAGGGTAGCTTAGGGTTAGGGTTAGGGTTAGGGTGAGGGTTAGGGTACGGCTTACGATACGGGTTCGGGGAGGGGTTCGGGTAGGGCGTAGGGTATGGGTTAGGGTTAGGGTTAGGGCTAGTGTTAGGGTTAGGGCTCGGTTTAGGGTACGGGTTAGGATTAGGGTATGCGTTAGGGTTAGGGTAGGGGTTAGGGTTAGGATACGCGTTAGGGTGAGGGTAGTTATTAAACCTATCCCACTCTCTAGATACCCCTTAGCACGTAAAGGAATATTATTTGGGGGTCCAGCCATGGAGAAGAGTTTAGACACGAGGAGAAGATAAGGAACACACCCATTATCAAGAAATCACATTAGGATTCTCTTTTTAACATGTTCCTTACAACACTAGTGCTTAGGAAATCTATTGGAGGCAGAAGCCGTCAAGGGTAGCTTAGGGTTAGGGTTAGGGTTAGGATGAGGGTTAGGGTACTGCTTAGGGTACGGGTTCGGGGAGGTGTTCGGGTAGGGCGTAGGGTATGGGTTAGGGTTAGGGTTAGGGCTAGTGTTAGGTTTAGGGCTCGGTTTAGGGTACGGGTTAGGATTAGGGTACGCGTTAGGGTTAGGGTAGGGGTTAGGGTTAGTGTACGCGTTAGGGTGAGGGTAGTTATTAAACCTATCCCACTCTCTAGATACCCCTTAGCACGTAAAGGAATATTATTGGGGGTCCAGCCATGGAGAAGAGTTTAGACACGAGGAGAAGATAAGGAACACACCCATTATCAAGAAATCACATTAGGATTCTCTTTTTAACCTGTTCCTTAAAACACTAGTGCTTAGGAAATCTATTGGAGGCAGAAGTAGTCAAGGGTAGCTTAGGGTTAGGGTTAGGGTTAGGGTGAGGGTTAGGGTACGGCTTAGGGTACGGGTTCGGGGACGGGTTCGGGTAGGGCGTAGGGTATGGGTTAGGGTTAGGGTTAGGGCTAGTGTTAGGGTTAGGGCACGGTTTAGGGTACGGGTTAGGATTAGGGTACGCGTTAGGGTTAGGGTAGGGGTTAGGGTTAGGGTACGAGTTAGGGTGGGGGTAGTTATTAAACCTATCACACTCTCTAGATACCCCTTAGCACGTAAAGGAATATTATTTGGGGGTCCAGCCATGGAGAAGAGTTTAGACACTAGGAGAATATAAGGAACACACCCATTATCACGAAATCACATTAGGATTCTCTTTTTAACCTGTTCCTTAAAACAGTAGTGCTTAGGAAATCTATTGGAGGCAGAAGCAGTCAAGGGTAGCTTAGGGTTAGGGTTAGGGTTAGGGTGAGGGTTAGGGTACGGCTTAGGGTACGGGTTCGGAGAGGGGTTCGGGTAGGGCGTAGGCTATGGGTTAGGGTTAGTGTTAGGGTTAGTGTTAGGGTTAGGGCTCGGTTTAGGGTACGGGTTAGGATTAGGGTACGCGTTAGGTTTAGGGTAGGGGTTAGGGTTAGGGTATGCGATAGGGTGAGATTAGTTATTAAACCTATCCCACTCTCTAGATACCCCTTAGTACGTAAAGGAATATTATTTGGGGGTCCAGCCATGGAGAAGAGTTTAGACACTAGGAGAAGATAAGGAACACACCCATTATCAAGAAATCACATTAGGATTCTCTTTTTAACATGTTCCTTAAAACACTAGTGCTTAGGAAATCTATTGGAGGCAGAAGCCATCAAGGGTAGCTTAGGGTTAGGGTTAGGGTTAGGGTGAGGGTTAGGGTACGGTTTAGGGTACGGGTTCGGGGAGGGGTTCGGGTAGGGCGTAGGGTATGGGTTAGGGTTAGGGTTAGGGTTAGTGTTAGGGTTAGGGCTCGGTTTAGGTTACGGGTTAGGATTAGGGTACGCATTAGGGTTAGGGTAGGGGTTAGGGTTAGGGTACGCGTTAGGGTGGGGGTAGTTATTAAACCTATCACACTCTCTAGATACCCCTTAGCACGTAAAGGAATATTATTTGGGGGTCCAGACATGGAGAAGAGTTTAGACACTAGGAGAAGATAAGGAACACACCCATTATCACGAAATCACATTAGGATTCTCTTTTTAACCTGTTCCTTAAAACACTAGTGCTTAGGAATTCTATTGGAGGCAGAAGCAGTCAAGGGTAGCTTAGGGTTAGGGTTAGGGTTAGGGTTATGGTGAGGGTTAGGGTACGGCTTAGGGTATGGGTTCGGGGAGGGGTTCGGGTAGGGCGTAGGGTATGGGTTAGGGTTAGGGTTAGAGTTAGTGTTAGGGTTAGGGCTCGGTTTAGGGTACGGGTTAGGATTAGGGTACGCGCTAGGGTTAGGGTAGGGGTTAGGGTTAGGGTACGCATTAGGGTGAGGGTAGTTATTAAACCTATCACACTCTCTAGATACCCCTTAGCACATAAAGGAATATTATTTGGGGGTCCGGCCATGGAGAAGAGTTTAGACACGAGGAGAAGACAAGGAACACACCCATTATCAAGAAATCACATTAGGATTCTATTTTTAACATGTTCCTTAAAACACTAGTGCTTAGGAAATCTATTGGAGGCAGAAGCCGTCAAGGGTAGCTTAGGGTTAGGGTTAGGGTTAGGGTGAGGGTTAGGGTACGGGTTCGGGGAGGTGTTTGGGTAGGGCGTAGGGTATGGGTTAGGGTTAGGGTTAGGGCTAGTGTTAGGTTTAGGGCTCGGTTTAGGGTACGGGTTAGGATTAGGGTACGCGTTAGGGTTAGGGCAGGGGTTAGGGTTAGGTTACACGTTAGGGTGGGGGTAGTTATTAAACCTATCCCACTCTCTAGATACCCCTTAGCACGTAAAGGAATATTATTTGGGGGTCCAGCCATGGAGAAGAGTTTAGACACGAGGAGAAGATAAGGAACACACCCATTATCAAGAAATCACATTAGGATTCTCTTTTTAAACTGTTCCTTAAAACAGTAGTGCTTAGGAAATCTATTGGAGGCAGAAGCAGTCAAGGGTAGCTTAGGGTTAGGGTTAGGGTTAGGGTGAGGGTTAGGGTACGGCTTAGGGTACGGGTTCGGGGAGGGGTTCGGGTAGGGCGTAGGCTATGGGTTAGGGTTAGTGTTAGGGTTAGTGTTAGGGTTAGGGCTCGGTTTAGGGTACGGGTTAGGATTAGGGTACGCTTTAGGGTTAGGGTAGGGGTTAGGGTTAGGGTATGCGATAGGGTGAGATTAGTTATTAAACCTATCCCACTCTCTAGATACCCCTTAGCACGTAAAGGAATATTATTTGGGGGTCCAGCCATGGAGAAGAGTTTAGACACTAGGAGAAGATAAGGAACACACCCATTATCAAGAAATCACATTAGGATTCTCTTTTTAACCTGTTCCTTAAAACAGTACTGCTTAGGAAATCTATTGGAGGCAGAAGCCGTCAAGGGTAGCTTAGGGTTAGGGTTAGGGTTAGGGTGAGGGTTAGGGTACGGCTTAGGGTACGGGTTCGGGGAGGGGTTCGGGTAGGGCGTAGGGTATGGGTTAGGGTTAGGTTTAGGGCTAGTGTTAGGGTTAGGGCTCGGTTTAGGGTACGGGTTAGGATTAGGGTACGCGTTAGGGTTCGGGTAGGGGTTAGGGTTAGGGTACGCGTTAGTGTGAGGGTAGTTATTAAACCTATCCCACTCTCTAGATACCCCTTAGCACGTAAAGGAATATTATTTGGGAGTCCAGCCATGGAGAAGAGTTTAGACACGAGGAGAAGATAAGGAACACACCCATTATCAAGAAATCACATTAGGATTCTCTTTTTAACCTGTTCCTTAAAACACTAGTGCTTAGGAAATCTATTGGAGGCAGAAGCCGTCAAGGGTAGCTTAGGGTTAGGGTTAGGGATAGGGTGAGGGTTAGGGTACGGTTTAGGGTACGGGTTCAGGGAGGGTTTCGGGTAGGGCGTAGGGTATGGGTTAGGGTTAGGGTTAGAGTTAGTGTTAGGGTTAGGGCTCGGTTTAGGGTACGGGTTAGGATTAGGGTACGCGCTAGGGTTAGGGTAGGGGTTATGGTTAGGGTACGCGTTAGGGTGAGGGTAGTTATTAAACCTATCACACTCTGTAGATACCCCTTAGCACATAAAGGAATATTATTTGGGGGTCCAGCCATGGAGAAGAGTTTAGACACGAGGAGAAGACAAGGAACACACCCATTATCAAGAAATCATATTAGGATTCTCTTTTTAACATGTTCCTTACAACACTAGTGCTTAGGAAATCTATTGGAGGCAGAAGCCGTCAAGGGTAGCTTAGGGTTAGGGTTAGGGTTAGGATGAGGGTTAGGGTACGGCCTAGGGTA
Source organism: Balaenoptera acutorostrata (assembly GCF_949987535.1). Lineage (NCBI taxonomy): Eukaryota > Metazoa > Chordata > Mammalia > Artiodactyla > Balaenopteridae > Balaenoptera > Balaenoptera acutorostrata. The sequence goes on along the minus strand of NW_026646094.1, from coordinate 433,864 downwards.
CGGGTTCGGGGACGGGTTCGGGTAGGGCGTAGGGTATGGGTTAGGGTTAGGGTTAGGGCTAGTGTTAGGGTTAGGGCTCGGTTTAGGGTACGGGTTAGGATTAGGGTACGCGTTAGGGTTAGGGTAGGGGTTAGGGTTAGGGTACGCGTTAGGGTGAGGGTAGTTATTAAACCTATCCCACTCTCTAGATACCCCTTAGCACGTAAAGGAATATTATTTGGGGGTCCAGTCATGGAGAAGAGTTTAGACACTAGGAGAAGATAAGGAACACACCCATTATCACGAAATCACATTAGGATTCTCTTTTTAACCTGTTCCTTAAAACACTAGTGCTTAGGAAATCTATTGGAGGCAGAAGCCGTCAAGGGTAGCTTAGGGTTAGGGTTAGGGTTAGGGTGAGGGTTAGGGTACGGGTTCGGGGAGGTGTTTGGGTAGGGCGTAGGGTATGGGTTAGGGTTAGGGTTAGGGCTAGTGTTAGGTTTAGGGCTCGGTTTAGGGTACGGGTTAGGATTAGGGTACGCGTTAGGGTTAGGGCAGGGTTTAGGGTTAGGTTACACGTTAGGGTGGGGGTAGTTATTAAACCTATCCCACTCTCTAGATACCCCTTAGCACGTAAAGGAATATTATTTGGGGGTCCAGCCATGGAGAAGAGTTTAGACACGAGGAGAAGATAAGGAACACACCCATTATCAAGAAATCACATTAGGATTCTCTTTTTAACCTGTTCCTTAAAACAGTAGTGCTTAGGAAATCTATTGGAGGCAGAAGCAGTCAAGGGTAGCTTAGGGTTAGGGTTAGGGTTAGGGTGAGGGTTAGGGTACGGCTTAGGGTACGGGTTCGGGGAGGGGTTCGGGTAGGGCGTAGGCTATGGGTTAGGGTTAGTGTTAGGGTTAGTGTTAGGGTTAGGGCTCGGTTTAGGGTACGGGTTAGGATTAGGGTACGCTTTAGGGTTAGGGTAGGGGTTAGGGTTAGGGTATGCGATAGGGTGAGATTAGTTATTAAACCTATCCCACTCTCTAGATACCCCTTAGCACGTAAAGGAATATTATTTGGGGGTCCAGCCATGGAGAAGAGTTTAGACACTAGGAGAAGATAAGGAACACACCCATTATCAAGAAATCACATTAGGATTCTCTTTTTAACCTGTTCCTTAAAACAGTACTGCTTAGGAAATCTATTGGAGGCAGAAGCCGTCAAGGGTAGCTTAGGGTTAGGGTTAGGGTTAGGGTGAGGGTTAGGGTACGGCTTAGGGTACGGGTTCGGGGAGGGGTTCGGGTAGGCCGTAGGGTATGGGTTAGGGTTAGGTTTAGGGCTAGTGTTAGGGTTAGGGCTCGGTTTAGGGTACGGGTTAGGATTAGGGTACGCGTTAGGGTTCGGGTAGGGGTTAGGGTTAGGGTACGCGTTAGTGTGAGGGTAGTTATTAAACCTATCCCACTCTCTAGATACCCCTTAGCACGTAAAGGAATATTATTTGGGAGTCCAGCCATGGAGAAGAGTTTAGACACGAGGAGAAGATAAGGAACACACCCATTATCAAGAAATCACATTAGGATTCTCTTTTTAACCTGTTCCTTAAAACACTAGTGCTTAGGAAATCTATTGGAGGCAGAAGCCGTCAAGGGTAGCTTAGGGTTAGGGTTAGGGATAGGGTGAGGGTTAGGGTACGGTTTAGGGTACGGGTTCAGGGAGGGTTTCGGGTAGGGCGTAGGGTATGGGTTAGGGTTAGGGTTAGAGTTAGTGTTAGGGTTAGGGCTCGGTTTAGGGTACGGGTTAGGATTAGGGTACGCGCTAGGGTTAGGGTAGGGGTTATGGTTAGGGTACGCGTTAGGGTGAGGGTAGTTATTAAACCTATCACACTCTGTAGATACCCCTTAGCACATAAAGGAATATTATTTGGGGGTCCAGCCATGGAGAAGAGTTTAGACACGAGGAGAAGACAAGGAACACACCCATTATCAAGAAATCATATTAGGATTCTCTTTTTAACATGTTCCTTACAACACTAGGGCTTAGGAAATCTATTGGAGGCAGAAGCCGTCAAGGGTAGCTTAGGGTTAGGGTTAGGGTTAGGATGAGGGTTAGGGTACGGCCTAGGGTACGGGTTCGGGGACGGGTTCGGGTAGGGCGTAGGGTATGGGTTAGGGTTAGGGTTAGGGCTAGTGTTAGGGTTAGGGCTCGGTTTAGGGTACGGGTTAGGATTAGGGTACGCGTTAGGGTTAGGGTAGGGGTTAGGGTTAGGGTACGCGTTAGGGTGAGGGTAGTTATTAAACCTATCCCACTCTCTAGATACCCCTTAGCACGTAAAGGAATATTATTTGGGGGTCCAGTCATGGAGAAGAGTTTAGACACTAGGAGAAGATAAGGAACACACCCATTATCACGAAATCACATTAGGATTCTCTTTTTAACCTGTTCCTTAAAACACTAGTGCTTAGGAAATCTATTGGAGGCAGAAGCCGTCAAGGGTAGCTTAGGGTTAGGGTTAGGGTTAGGGTGAGGGTTAGGGTAAGGCTTAGGGTACGGGTTCGGGGAGGGGTTCGGGTAGGGCGTAGGGTATGGGTTAGGGTTAGGGTTAGGGTTAGTGTTAGGGTTAGGGCTCGGTTTAGGGTACGGGTTAGGATTAGGGTACGCATTAGTGTTAGGGTAGGTGTTAGGGTTAGGGTACGCGATAGGGTGAGGTTAGTTATTAAACCTATCCCACTCTCTAGATACCCCTTAGTACGTAAAGGAATATTATTTGGGGGTCCAGCCATGGAGAAGAGTTTAGACACTAGGAGAAGATAAGGAACACACCCATTATCAAGAAATCACATTAGGATTCTCTTTTTAACCTGTTCCTTAAAGCACTAGTGCTTAGGAAATCTATTGGAGGCAGAAGCAGTCAAGGGTAGCTTAGGGTTAGGGTTAGGGTTAGGGTGAGGGTTAGGGTATGGCTTAGGGTACGGGTTCGGGGAGGGGTTCGGGTAGGGCGTAGGGTATGGGTTAGGGTTAGGGTTAGGGTTAGTGTTAGGGTTAGGGCTCGGTTTAGGGTACGGGTTAGGATTAGGGTACGCGTTAGGGTTAGGGTAGGGGTTAGGGTTAGGGTACGCGTTAGGGTGGGCGTAGTTATTAAACCTATCACACTCTCTAGATACCCCTTAGCACGTAAAGGACTATTATTTGGGGGTCCAGCCATGGAGAAGAGTTTAGACACGAGGAGAAGATAAGGAACACACCCATTATCAAGAAATCACAATGTGATTCTCTTTTTAAACTGTTCCTTAAAACACTAGTGCTTAGGAAATCTATTGGAGGCAGAAGCAGTCAAGGGTAGCTTAGGGTTAGGGTTAGGGTTAGGGTGAAGGTTAGGGTACCGCTTAGGGTACGGGTTCGGGGAGGGGTTCGGGTTGGGCGTAGGGTATGGGTTAGTGTTAGGGTTAGGGCTAGTGTTAGGCTTAGGGCTCGGTTTAGGGTACGGGTTAGGATTAGGGTATGCGTTAGGGTTAGGGTAGGGGTTAGGGTTAGGATACGCGTTAGGGTGAGGGAAGTTATTAAACCTATCCCACTCTCTAGATACCCCTTAGCACGAAAAGGAATATTATTTGGGGGTCCAGCCATGGAGAAGAGTTTAGACACAAGGAGAAGATAAGGAACACACCCATTATCAAGAAATCACATTAGGATTCTCTTTTTAACATGTTCCTTAAAACACTAGTGCTTAGGAAATCTATTGGAGGCAGAAGCCATCAAGGGTAGCTTAGGGTTAGGGTTAGGGTTAGGGTGAGGGTTAGGGTACGGTTTAGGGTACGGGTTCGGGGAGGGATTCGGGTAGGGCGTAGGGTATGGGTTAGGGTTAGGGTTAGGGTTAGTGTTAGGGTTAGGGCTCGGTTTAGGGTACGGGTTAGGATTAGGGTACGCGTTAGGGTTAGGGTAGGGGTTAGGGTTAGGGTACGCGTTAGGGTGGGGGTAGTTATTAAACCTATCACACTCTCTAGATAAACCTTAGCACGTAAAGGAATATTATTTGGGGGTCCAGACATGGAGAAGAGTTTAGACACTAGGAGAAGATAAGGAACACACCCATTATCACGAAATCACATTAGGATTCTCTTTTTAACCTGTTCCTTAAAACACTACTGCTTAGGAAATCTATTGGAGGCAGAAGCAGTCAAGGGTAGCTTAGGGTTAGGGTTAGGGTTAGGGTTAGGGTGAGGGTTAGGGTACGGCTTAGGGTATGGGTTCGGGGAGGGGTTCGGGTAGGGCGTAGGGTATGGGTTAGGGTTAGGTTTAGGGATAGTGTTAGGGTTAGGGCTCGGTTTAGGGTACGGGTTAGGATTAGGGCACGCGTTAGGGTTCGGGTAGGGGTTAGGGTTAGGGTACGCGTTAGGGTGAGGGTAGCTATTAAACCTATCCCACTCTCTAGATACCCCTTAGCACGTAAAGGAATATTATTTGGGGGTCCAGCCATGGAGAAGAGTTTAGACACGAGGAGAAGATAAGGAACACACCCATTATCAAGAAATCACATTAGGATTCTCTTTTTAACCTGTTCCTTAAAACACTAGTGCTTAGGAAATCTATTGGAGGCAGAAGCCGTCAAGGGTAGCTTAGGGTTAGGGTTAGGGTTAGGGTGAGGGTTAGGGTTCGGTTTAGGGTACGGGTTCAGGGAGGGGTTCGGGTAGGGCATAGGGTATGGGTTAGGGTTAGGGTTAGAGTTAGTGTTAGGGATAGGGCTCGGTTTAGGGTACGGGTTAGGATTAGGGTACGCGCTAGGGTTAGGGTAGGGGTTAGGGTTAGGGTACGCATTAGGGTGAGGGTAGTTATTAAACCTATCACACTCTCTAGATACCCCTTAGCACATAAAGGAATATTATTTGGGGGTCCGGCCATGGAGAAGAGTTTAGACACGAGGAGAAGACAAGGAACACACCCATTATCAAGAAATCACATTAGGATTCTATTTTTAACATGTTCCTTAAAACACTAGTGCTTAGGAAATCTATTGGAGGCAGAAGCCGTCAAGGGTAGCTTAGGGTTAGGGTTAGGGTTAGGGTGAGGGTTAGGGTACGGCTTAGGGTACGGGTTCGGGGAGGTGTTTGGGTAGGGCGTAGGGTATGGGTTAGGGTTAGGGTTAGGGCTAGTGTTAGGTTTAGGGCTCGGTTTAGGGTACGGGTTAGGATTAGGGTACGCGTTAGGGTTAGGGCAGGGTTTAGGGTTAGGTTACGCGTTAGGGTGGGGGTAGTTATTAAACCTATCACACTCTCTAGATACCCCTTAGCACGTAAAGGAATATTATTTGGGGGTCCAGCCATGGAGAAGAATTTAGACACGAGGAGAAGATAAGGAACACACCCATTATCAAGAAATCACATTAGGATTCTCTTTTTAACCTGTTCCTTAAAACAGTAGTGCTTAGGAAATCTATTGGAGGCAGAAGCAGTCAAGGGTAGCTTAGGGTTAGGGTTAGGGTTAGGGTGAGGGTTAGGGTACGGCTTAGGGTACGGGTTCGGGGAGGGGTTCGGGTAGGGCGTAGGCTATGGGTTAGGGTTAGTGTTAGGGTTAGTGTTAGGGTTAGGGCTCGGTTTAGGGTATGGGTTAGGATTAGGGTACGCGTTAGGGTTAGGGTAGGGGTTAGGGTTAGGGTATGCGATAGGGTGAGATTAGTTATTAAACCTATCCCACTCTCTAGATACCCCTTAGCACGTAAAGGAATATTATTTGGGGGTCCAGCCATGGAGAAGAGTTTAGACACTAGGAGAAGATAAGGAACACACCCATTATCAAGAAATCACATTAGGATTCTCTTTTTAACCTGTTCCTTAAAACACTACTGCTTAGGAAATCTATTGGAGGCAGAAGCCGTCAAGGGTAGCTTAGGGTTAGGGTTAGGGTTAGGGTGAGGGTTAGGGTACGGCTTACGATACGGGTTCGGGGAGGGGTTCGGGTAGGGCGTAGGGTATGGGTTAGGGTTAGGGTTAGGGCTAGTGTTAGGGTTAGGGCTCGGTTTAGGGTACGGGTTAGGATTAGGGTATGCGTTAGGGTTAGGGTAGGGGTTAGGGTTAGGATACGCTTTAGGGTGAGGGTAGTTATTAAACCTATCCCACTCTCTAGATACCCCTTAGCACGTAAGGGAATATTATTTGGGGGTCCAGCCATGGAGAAGAGTTTAGACACGAGGAGAAGATAAGGAACACACCCATTATCAAGAAATCACATAAGGATTCTCTTTTTAACATGTTCCTTAAAACACTAGTGCTTAGGAAATCTATTGGAGGCAGAAGCCGTCAAGGGTAGCTTAGGGTTAGGGTTAGGTTAGGGTGAGGGTTAGGGTACGGCTTAGGGTACGGGTTCGGGGAGGGGTTCGGGTAGGGCGTAGGGTATGGGTTAGGGTTAGGGTTAGGGCTAGTGTTAGGGTTAGGGCTCGGTTTAGTGTACAGGTTAGGATTAGGGTACGCGTTAGGGTTAGGGTAGGGGTTAAGGTTAGTGTACGCGTTAGGGTGAGGGTAGTTATTAAACCTATCCCACTCTCTAGATACCCCTTAGCACGTACAGGTATATTTTTGGGGGTCCAGCCATGGAGAAGAGTTTAGACACTAGGAGAAGATAAGGAACACACCCATTATCAAGAAATCACATTAGGATTCTCTTTTTAACCTGTTCCTTAAAACACTAGTGCTTAGGAAATCTATTGGAGGCAGAAGCAGTCAAGGGTAGCTTAGTGTTAGGGTTAGGGTTAGGGTGAGGGTTAGGGTATGGCTTAGGGTACGGGTCCGGGGAGGGGTTCGGGTAGGGCGTAGGGTATGGGTTAGGGTTAGGGTTAGGGTTAGTGTTAGGGTTAGGGCTCGGTTTAGGGTATGGGTTAGGATTAGGGTACGCGTTAGGGTTAGGGTAGGGGTTAGGGTTAGGGTACGCGTTAGGGTGGGGTTAGTTATTAAACCTATCACACTCTCTAGATACCCCTTAGCACGTAAAGGAATATTATTTGGGGGTCCAGCCATGGAGAAGAGTTTAGACACTAGGAGAAGATAAGGAACACCCCCATTATCACGAAATCACATTAGGATTCTCTTTTTAACCTGTTCCTTAAAACACTATTGCTTAGGAAATCTATTGGAGGCAGAAGCCATCAAGGGTAGCTTAGGGTTAGGATTAGGGTTAGGGTGAGGGTTAGGGTACGGCTTAGGGTACGGGTTCGGTGAGGGGTTCGGGTAGGGCGTAGGGTATGGGTTAGGGTTAGGGTTAGAGTTAGTGTTAGGGTTAGGGCTCGGTTTAGGGTACGGGTTAGGTTTAGGGTACGCGTTAGTGTTAGGGTAGGAGTTAGGGTTAGGGTACGCGATAGGGTGAGGTTAGTTATTAAACCTATCCCACTCTCTAGATACCCCTTAGTACGTAAAGGAATATTATTTGGGGGTCCAGCCATGGAGAAGAGTTTAGACACTAGGAGAAGATAAGGAACACACCCATTATCAAGAAATCACATTAGGATTCTCTTTTTAACCTGTTCCTTAAAACACTAGTGCTTAGGAAATCTATTGGAGGCAGAAGCCGTCAAGGGTAGCTTAGGGTTAGGGTTAGGGTTAGGGTGAGGGTTAGGGTACGGCTTAGGGTACGGGTTCGGGGAGGGGTTCGGGTAGGGCGTAGGCTATGGGTTAGGGTTAGTGTTAGGGTTAGTGTTAGGGTTAGGGCTCGGTTTAGGGTATGGGTTAGGATTAGGGTACGCGTTAGGGTTAGGGTAGGGGTTAGGGTTAGGGTATGCGATAGGGTGAGATTAGTTATTAAACCTATCCCACTCTCTAGATACCCCTTAGCACGTAAAGGAATATTATTTGGGGGTCCAGCCATGGAGAAGAGTTTAGACACTAGGAGAAGATAAGGAACACACCCATTATCAAGAAATCACATTAGGATTCTCTTTTTAACCTGTTCCTTAAAACACTACTGCTTAGGAAATCTATTGGAGGCAGAAGCCGTCAAGGGTAGCTTAGGGTTAGGGTTAGGGTTAGGGTGAGGGTTAGGGTACGGCTTACAATACGGGTTCGGGGAGGGGTTCGGGTAGGGCGTAGGGTATGGGTTAGGGTTAGGGTTAGGGCTAGTGTTAGGGTTAGGGCTCGGTTTAGGGTACGGGTTAGGATTAGGGTATGCGTTAGGGTTAGGGTAGGGGTTAGGGTTAGGATACGCTTTAGGGTGAGGGTAGTTATTAAACCTATCCCACTCTCTAGATACCCCTTAGCACGTAAGGGAATATTATTTGGGGGTCCAGCCATGGAGAAGAGTTTAGACACGAGGAGAAGATAAGGAACACACCCATTATCAAGAAATCACATAAGGATTCTCTTTTTAACATGTTCCTTAAAACATTAGTGCTTAGGAAATCTATTGGAGGCAGAAGCCGTCAAGGGTAGCTTAGGGTTAGGGTTAGGGCTAGGGTGAGGGTTAGGGTACGGCTTAGGGTACGGGTTCGGGGAGGGGTTCGGGTAGGGCGTAGGGTATGGGTTAGGGTTAGGGTTAGGGCTAGTGTTAGGGTTAGGGCTCGGTTTAGTGTACAGGTTAGGATTAGGGTACGCGTTAGGGTTAGGGTAGGGGTTAAGGTTAGTGTACGCGTTAGGGTGAGGGTAGTTATTAAACCTATCCCACTCTCTAGATACCCCTTAGCACGTACAGGTATATTTTTGGGGGTCCAGCCATGGAGAAGAGTTTAGACACTAGGAGAAGATAAGGAACACACCCATTATCAAGAAATCACATTAGGATTCTCTTTTTAACCTGTTCCTTAAAACACTAGTGCTTAGGAAATCTATTGGAGGCAGAAGCAGTCAAGGGTAGCTTAGTGTTAGGGTTAGGGTTAGGGTGAGGGTTAGGGTATGGCTTAGGGTACGGGTCCGGGGAGGGGTTCGGGTAGGGCGTAGGGTATGGGTTAGGGTTAGGGTTAGGGTTAGTGTTAGGGTTAGGGCTCGGTTTAGGGTATGGGTTAGGATTAGGGTACGCGTTAGGGTTAGGGTAGGGGTTAGGGTTAGGGTACGCGTTAGGGTGGGGTTAGTTATTAAACCTATCACACTCTCTAGATACCCCTTAGCACGTAAAGGAATATTATTTGGGGGTCCAGCCATGGAGAAGAGTTTAGACACTAGGAGAAGATAAGGAACACACCCATTATCACGAAATCACATTAGGATTCTCTTTTTAACCTGTTCCTTAAAACACTATTGCTTAGGAAATCTATTGGAGGCAGAAGCCATCAAGGGTAGCTTAGGGTTAGGATTAGGGTTAGGGTGAGGGTTAGGGTACGGCTTAGGGTACGGGTTCGGTGAGGGGTTCGGGTAGGGCGTAGGGTATGGGTTAGGGTTAGGGTTAGAGTTAGTGTTAGGGTTAGGGCTCGGTTTAGGGTACGGGTTAGGATTAGGGTACGCGTTAGTGTTAGGGTAGGAGTTAGGGTTAGGGTACGCGATAGGGTGAGGTTAGTTATTAAACCTATCCCACTCTCTAGATACCCCTTAGTACGTAAAGGAATATTATTTGGGGGTCCAGCCATGGAGAAGAGTTTAGACACTAGGAGAAGATAAGGAACACACCCATTATCAAGAAATCACATTAGGATTCTCTTTTTAACCTGTTCCTTAAAACACTAGTGCTTAGGAAATCTATTGGAGGCAGAAGCCGTCAAGGGTAGCTTAGGGTTAGGGTTAGGGTTAGGGTGAGGGTTAGGGTATGGCTCAGGGTACGGGTTCGGGGAGGGGTTCGGGTAGGGCGTAGGGTATGGGTTAGGGTTAGGGTTAGGGTTAGTGTTAGGGTTAGGGCTCGGTTTAGGTTACGGGTTACGATTAGGGTACGTGTTAGGGTTAGGGTAGGGGTTATGGTTAGGGTACGCGTTAGGGTGGGGGTAGTTATTAAACCTATCACACTCTCTAGATACCCCTTAGCACGTAAAGGACTATTATTTGGGGGTCCAGCCATGGAGAAGAGTTTAGACACGAGGAGAAGATAAGGAACACACCCATTATCAAGAAATCACAATGTGATTCTCTTTTTAAACTGTTCCTTAAAACACTAGTGCTTAGGAAATCTATTGGAGGCAGAAGCAGTCAAGGGTAGCTTTGGGTTAGGGTTAGGGTTAGGGTCAGGGTTAGGGTACGGCTTAGGGTACGGGTTCGGGGAGGGGTTCGGGTAGGCCGTAGGGTATGGGTTAGGGTTAGGGTTAGGGTTAGTGTTAGGGTTAGGGCTCGGTTAAGGGTACGGGTTAGGATTAGGGTACGCGTTAGTGTTAGGGTAGTGGTTAGGGTTAGGGTACGCTTTAGGGTGAGGGTAGTTATTAAACCTATCCCACTCTCTAGATACCCCTTAGCACGTAAAGGAATATTATTTGGGGGTCCAGCCATGGAGAAGAATTTAGACACTAGGAGAAGATAAGGAACACACCCATTATCAAGAAATCACAATATGATTCTCTTTTTAAACTGTTCCTTAAAACACTAGTGCTTAGGAAATCTATTGGAGGCAGAAGCAGTCAAGGGTAGCTTAGGGTTAGGGTTAGGGTTAGGGTGAGGGTTAGGGTATGGCTTAGGGTACGGGTTCGGGGAGGGGTTCGGGTAGGGCGTAGGGTATGGGTTAGGGTTAGGGTTAGGGTTAGTGTTAGGGTTAGGGCTCGGTTTAGGGTACGGGTTAGGATTAGGGTACGCGTTAGGGTTAGGGAAGGGGTTAGGGTTAGGGTACGCGATAGGGTGAGGTTAGTTCTTAAACCTATCCCACTCTCTAGATACCCCTTAGTACGTAAAGGATTATTATTTGGGGGTCCAGCCATGGAGAAGAGTTTAGACACTAGGAGAAGATAAGGAACACACCCATTATCAAGAAATCACATTAGGATTCTCTTTTTAACCTGTTTCTTAAAACACTAGTGCTTAGGAAATCTATTGGGGGCAGAAGCTGTCAAGGGTAGCTTAGGGTTAGGGTTAGGGTTAGGGTGAGGGTTAGGGTATGGCTTAGGGTACGGGTTCGGGGAGGGTTTCGGGTAGGGCGTAGGGTATGGGTTAGGGTTAGGGTTAGGGTTAGTGTTAGGGTTAGGGCTCGGTTTAGGGTATGGGTTAGGATTAGGGTACGCGTTAGGGTTACGGTAGGGGTTAGGGTTATGGTACGCGTTAGGGTGGGGGTAGTTATTAAACCTATCACACTCTCTAGATACCCCTTAGCACGTAAAGGACTATTATTTGGGGGTCCAGCCATGGAGAAGAGTTTAGACACGAGGAGAAGATAAGGAACACACCCATTATCAAGAAATCACAATGTGATTCTCTTTTTAAAGTGTTCCTTAAAACACTAGTGCTTAGGAAATCTATTGGAGGCAGAAGCCGTCAAGGGTAGCCTAGGGTTAGGGTTAGGGTTAGGGTGAGGGTTAGGGTACGGCTTAGGGTACGGGTTTGGGGAGGGGTTCGGGTAGGGCGTAGGGTATGGGTTACGGTTAGGGTTAGGGCTAGTGTTAGGGTTAGGGCTCGGTTTAGGGTACGGGTTAGGATTAGGGTATGCGTTAGGGTTAGGGTAGGGGTTAGGGTTAGGATACGCGTTAGGGTGAGGGAAGTTATTAAACCTATCCCACTCTCTAGATACCCCTTAGCACGAAAAGGAATATTATTTGGGGGTCCAGCCATGGAGAAGAGTATAGACACGAGAAGATAAGGAACACACCCATTATCAAGAAATCACATTAGGATTCTCTTTTTAACCTGTTCCTTAAATCACTAGTGCTTAGGAAATCTATTGGAGGCAGAAGCAGTCAAGGGTAGCTTAGGGTTAGGGTTAGGGTTAGGGTGAGGGTTAGGGTCCGGCTTAGGGTACGGGTTCGGGGAGGGGTTCGGGTAGGCCGTAGGGTATGGGTTAGAGTTAGGTTTAGGATTAGTGTTAGGGTTAGGGCTCGGTTTAGGTTACGGGTTAGGATTAGGGTACGCATTAGTGTTAGGGTAGGGGTTAGGTTTAGGGTACGCTTTAGGGTGAGGGTAGTTATTAAACCTATCCCACTCTCTAGATACCCCTTAGCACGTAAAGGAATATTATATGGGGTCCAGTCATGGAGAAGGGTTTAGACACTAGGAGAAGATAAGGAACACACCCATTATCAATAAATCACATTAGGATTCTCTTTTTAACCTGTTCCTTAAAACACTAGTGCTTAGGAAATCTATTGGAGGCAGAAGCAGTCAAGGGTAGCTTAGTGTTAGGGTTAGGGTTAGGGTGAGGGTTAGGGTATGGCTTAGGGTACGGGTTCGGGGAGGGCTTCGGGTAGGGCGTAGGCTATGGGTTAGGGTTAGGGTTAGGGTTAGTGTTAGGGTTAGGGCTCCGTTTAGGGTACGGGTTAGGATTAGTGTATGCGTTAGGGTTAGGGTAGGGGTTAGGGTTAGGGTACGCGTTAGGGTGAGGGTAGTTATTAAACCTATCCCACTCTCTAGATACCCCTTAGCACGTAAAGGAATATTATTTGGGGGTCCAGCAATGGAGAAGAGTTTAGACACGAGGAGAAGATAAGGAACACACCCATTATCAAGAAATCACATAAGGATTCTCTTTTTAACATGTTCCTTAAAACACTAGTGCTTAGGAAATCTATTGGAGGCAGAAGCCGTCAAGGGTAGCTTAGGGTTAGGGTTAGGGTTAGGGTGAGGGTTAGGGTACGGCTTAGGGTACGGGTTTGGGGAGGGGTTCGGGTAGGGCGTAGGGTATGGTTTAGGGTTAGGGTTAGGGCTAGTGTTAGGGTTAGGGCTCGGTTTAGGGTACAGGTTAGGATTAGGGTACGCGTTAGGGTTAGGGTAGGGGTTAAGGTTAGTGTACGCGTTAGGGTGAGGGTAGTTATTAAACCTATCCCACTCTCTAGATACCCCTTAGCACGTACAGGTATATTATTGGGGGTCCAGCCATGGAGAAGAGTTTAGACACTAGGAGAAGATAAGGAACACACCCATTATCAAGAAATCACATTAGGATTCTCTTTTTAACCTGTTCCTTAAAACACTAGTGCTTAGGAAATCTATTGGAGGCAGAAGCAGTCAAGGGTAGCTTAGGGTTAGGGTTAGGGTTAGGGTGAGGGTTAGGGTATGGCTTAGGGTACGGGTTCGGGGAGGGGTTCGGGTAGGGCGTAGGGTATGTGTTAGGGTTAGGGTTAGGGTTAGTGTTAGGGTTAGGGCTCGGTTTAGTGTTCGGGTTAGGATTAGGGTATGCGTTAGGGTTAGGGTAGGTGTTAGGGTTAGGGTACGCGATAGGGTGAGGTTAGTTATTAAACCTATCCCACTCTCTAGATACCCCTTAGTACGTAAAGGAATATTATTTGGGGGTCCAGCCATGGAGAAGAATTTAGACACTAGGAGAAAATAAGGAACACACCCAGTATCAAGAAATCACATTAGGATTCTCTTTTTAACCTGTTCCTTAAAACACTAGTGCTTAGGAAATCTATTGGAGGCAGAAGCCGTCAAGCGTAGCTTAGGGTTAGGGTTAGGGTTAGGGTGAGGGTTAGGGTATGGCTTAGGGTACGGGTTCGGGGAGGGGTTCGGGTAGGGCGTAGGGTATGGGTTAGGGTTAGGGTTAGGGTTAGTGTTAGGGTTAGGGCTCGGTTTAGGGTACGGGTTAGGATTAGGGTACGCGTTAGGGTTAGGGTAGGGGTTATGGTTAGGGTACGCGTTAGGGTGGGGGTAGTTATTAAACCTATCACACTCTCTAGATACCCCTTAGCACGTAAAGGACTATTATTTGGGGGTCCAGCCATGGAGAAGAGTTTAGACACGAGGAGAAGATAAGGAACACACCCATTATCAAGAAATCACAATGTGATTCTCTTTTTAAACTGTTCCTTAAAACACTAGTGCTTAGGAAATCTATTGGAGGCAGAAGCAGTCAAGGGTAGCTTAGGGTTAGGGTTAGGGTTAGGGTGAGGGTTAGGGTACGGCTTAGGGTACGGGTTCGGGGAGGGGTTCGGGTAGGCCGTAGGGTATGGGTTAGGGTTAGGGTTAGGGTTAGTGTTAGGGTTAGGGCTCGGTTTAGGGTACGGGTTAGGATTAGGGTACGCGTTAGTGTTAGGGTAGTGGTTAGGGGTAGGGTACGCTTTAGGGTGAGGGTAGTTATTAAACCTATCCCACTCTCTAGATACCCCTTAGCACGTAAAGGAATATTATTTGGGGGTCCAGCCATGGAGAAGAATTTAGACACTAGGAGAAGATAAGGAACACACCCATTATCAAGAAATCACAATATGATTCTCTTTTTAAACTGTTCCTAAAAACACTAGTGCTTAGGAAATCTATTGGAGGCAGAAGCAGTCAAGGGTAGCTTAGGGTTAGGGTTAGGGTTAGGGTGAGGGTTAGGGTACGGCTTACGATACGGGTTCGGGGAGGGGTTCGGGTAGGGCGTAGGGTATGGGTTAGGGTTAGGGTTAGGGCTAGTGTTAGGGTTAGGGCTCGGTTTAGGGTACGGGTTAGGATTAGGGTATGCGTTAGGGTTAGGGTAGGGGTTAGGGTTAGGATACGCGTTAGGGTGAGGGTAGTTATTAAACCTATCCCACTCTCTAGATACCCCTTAGCACGAAAAGGAATATTATTTGGGGGTCCAGCCATGGAGAAGAGTATAGACACGAGAAGATAAGGAACACACCCATTATCAAGAAATCACATTAGGATTCTCTTTTTAACCTGTTCCTTAAATCAATAGTGCTTAGGAAATCTATTGGAGGCAGAAGCCGTCAAGGGTAGCTTAGGGTTAGGGTTAGGGTTAGGGTGAGGGTTAGGGTACGGCTTAGGGTACGGGTTCACGGGAGGGGTTCGGGTAGGCCGTAGGGTATGGGTTAGAGTTAGGGTTAGGATTAGTGTTAGGGTTAGGGCTCGGTTTAGGTTACGGGTTAGGATTAGGGTACGCGTTAGTGTTAGGGTAGGGGTTAGGTTTAGGGTACGCTTTAGGATGAGGGTAGTTATTAAACCTATCCCACTCTCTAGATACCCCTTAGCACGTAAAGGAATATTATTTGGGGGTCCAGTCATGGAGAAGGGTTTAGACACTAGGAGAAGATAAGGAACACACCCATTATCAAGAAATCACATTAGGATTCTCTTTTTAACCTGTTCCTTAAAACACTAGTGCTTAGGAAATCTATTGGAGGCAGAAGCAGTCAAGGGTAGCTTAGGGTTAGGGTTAGGGTTAGGGTGAGGTTTAGGGTATGGCTTAGGGTACGGGTTCGGGGAGGGGTTCGGGTAGGGCGTAGGCTATGGGTTAGGGTTAGGGTTAGGGTTAGTGTTAGGGTTAGGGCTCCGTTTAGGGTACGGGTTAGGATTAGTGTATGCGTTAGGGTTAGGGTAGGGGTTAGGGTTAGGGTACGCGTTAGGGTGAGGGTAGTTATTAAACCTATCCCACTCTCTAGATACCCATTAGCACGTAAAGGAATATTATTTGGGGGTCCAGCCATGGAGAAGAGTTTAGACACGAGGAGAAGATAAGGAACACACCCATTATCAAGAAATCACATAAGGAATCTCTTTTTAACATGTTCCTTAAAACACTAGTGCTTAGGAAATCTATTGGAGGCAGAAGCCGTCAAGGGTAGCTTAGGGTTAGGGTTAGGGTTAGGGTGAGGGTTAGGGTACGGCTTAGGGTACGGGTTCGGGGAGGGGTTCGGGTAGGGCGTAGGGTATGGGTTAGGGTTAGGGTTAGGACTAGTGTTAGGGTTAGGGCTCGGTTTAGGGTTCAGGTTAGGATTAGGGTATGCGTTAGGGTTAGGGTAGGGTTTAAGGTTAGTGTACGCGTTAGGGTGAGGTTAGTTATTAAACCTATCCCACTCTCTAGATACCCCTTAGCACGTACAGGTATATTATTGGGGGTCCAGCCATGGAGAAGAGTTTAGACACTAGGAGAAGATAAGGAACACACCCATTATCAAGAAATCACATTAGGATTCTCTTTTTAACCTGTTCCTTAAAACACTAGTGCTTAGGAAATCTATTGGAGGCAGAAGCAGTCAAGGGTAGCTTAGGGTTAGGGTTAGGGTTAGGGTGAGGGTTAGGGTATGGCTTAGGGTACGGGTTCGGGGAGGGGTTCGGGTAGGGCGTAGGGTATGGGTTAGGGTTAGGGTTAGGGTTAGTGTTAGGGTTAGGGCTCGGTTTAGGGTATGGGTTAGGATTAGGGTACGCGTTAGGGTTAGGGTAGGGGTTAGGGTTAGGGTACGCGTTAGGGTGGGGGTAGTTATTAAACCTATCACACTCTCTAGATACCCCTTAGCACGTAAAGGAATATTATTTGGGGGTCCAGCCATGGAGAAGAGTTTAGACACAAGGAGAAGATAAGGAACACACCCATTATCACGAAATCACATTAGGATTCTCTTTTTAACCTGTTCCTTAAAACACTAGTGCTTAGGAAATCTATTGGAGGCAGAAGCCGTCAAGGGTAGCTTAGGGTTAGGGTTAGGGTTAGGGTGAGGGTTAGGGTATGGCTTAGGGTACGGGTTCGGGGAGGGGTTCGGGTAGGGCGTAGGGTATGGGTTAGGGTTAGGGTTAGGGTTAGTGTTAGGGTTAGGGCTCCGTTTAGTGTACGGGTTAGGATTAGTGTATGCGTTAGGGTTAGGGTAGGAGTTAGGGTTAGGGTACGCGTTAGGGTGAGGGTAGTTATTAAACCTATCCCACTCTCTAGATACCCCTTAGCACGTAAAGGAATATTATTTGGGGGTCCAGCCATGGAGAAGAGTTTAGACACGAGGAGAAGATAAGGAACACACCCATTATCAAGAAATCACATAAGGATTCTCTTTTTAACATGTTCCTTAAAACACTAGTGCTTAGGAAATCTATTGGAGGCAGAAGCCGTCAAGGGTAGCTTAGGGTTAGGGTTAGGGTTAGGGTGAGGGTTAGGGTACGGCTTAGGGTACGGGTTCAGGGAGGGGTTCGGGTAGGGCGTAGGGTATGGGTTAGGGTTAGGGTTAGGGCTAGTGTTAGGGTTAGGGCTCGGTTTAGGGTACAGGTTAGGATTAGGGTACGCGTTAGGGTTAGGGTAGGGTTTAAGGTTAGTGTACGCGTTAGGGTGAGGGTAGTTATTAAACCTATCCCACTCTCTAGATACCCCTTAGCACGTACAGTTATATTATTGGGGGTCCAGCCATGGAGAAGAGTTTAGACACTAGGAGAAGATAAGGAACACACCCATTATCAAGAAATCACATTAGGATTCTCTTTTTAACCTGTTCCTTAAAACACTAGTGCTTAGGAAATCTATTGGAGGCAGAAGCAGTCAAGGGTAGCTTAGGGTTAGGGTTAGGGTTAGGGTGAGGGTTAGGGTATGGCTTAGGGTACGGGTTCGGGGAGGGGTTCGGGTAGGGCGTAGGGTATGGGTTAGGGTTAGGGTTAGGGTTAGTGTTAGGGTTAGGGCTCGGTTTAGGGTACGGGTTAGGATTAGGGTACGTGTTAGGGTTAGGGTAGGGGTTATGGTTAGGGTACGCGTTAGGGTGGGGGTAGTTATTAAACCTATCACACTCTCTAGATACCCCTTAGCACGTAAAGGACTATTATTTGGGGGTCCAGCCATGGAGAAGAGTTTAGACACGAGGAGAAGATAAGGAACACACCCATTATCAAGAAATCACAATGTGATCCTCTTTTTAAACTGTTCCTTAAAACACTAGTGCTTAGGAAATCTATTGGAGGCAGAAGCAGTCAAGGGTAGCTTAGGGTTAGGGTTAGGGTTAGGGTGAGGGTTAGGGTACGGCTTAGGGTACGGGTTCGGGGAGGGGTTCGGGTAGGCCGTAGGGTATGGGTTAGGGTTACGGTTAGGGTTAGTGTTAGGGTTAGGGCTCGGTTTAGGGTACGGGTTAGGATTAGGGTACGCGTTAGTGTTAGGGTAGTGGTTAGGGTTAGGGTACGCTTTAGGGTGAGGGTAGTTATTAAACCTATCCCACTCTCTAGATACCCCTTAGCACGTAAAGGAATATTATTTGGGGGTCCAGCCATGGAGAAGAATTTAGACACTAGGAGAAGATAAGGAACACACCCATTATCAAGAAATCACAATATGATTCTCTTTTTAAACTGTTCCTTAAAACACTAGTGCTTAGGAAATCTATTGGAGGCAGAAGCAGTCAAGGGTAGCTTAGGGTTAGGGTTAGGGTTAGGGTGAGGGTTAGGGTACGGCTTACGATACGGGTTCGGGGAGGGGTTGGGGTAGGGCGTAGGGTATGGGTTAGGGTTAGGGTTAGGGCTAGTGTTAGGGTTAGGGCTCGGTTTAGGGTACGGGTTAGGATTAGGGTATGCGTTAGGGTTAGGGTAGGGGTTAGGGTTAGGATACGCGTTAGGGTGAGGGTAGTTATTAAACCTATCACACTCTCTAGATACCCCTTAGCACGTAAAGGAATATTATTTGGGGGTCCAGCCATGGAGAAGAGTTTAGACACGAGGAAAAGATAAGGAACACACCCATTATCAAGAAATCACATTAGGATTCTCTTTTAAACCTGTTCCTTAAATCACTAGTGCTTAGGAAATCTATTGGAGGCAGAAGCCGTCAAGGGTAGCTTAGGGTTAGTGTTAGGATTAGGGTGAGGGTTAGGGTACGGCTTAGGGTACGGGTTCGGGGAGGGGTTCGGGTAGGGCGTAGGGTATGGGTTAGAGTTAGGGTTAGGGTTAGTGTTAGGGTTAGAGCTCGGTTTAGGGTACGGGTTAGGATTAGGGTACGCGTTAGTGTTAGGGTAGGGGTTAGGGTTAGGGTACGCTTTAGGGTGAGGGTAGTTATTAAACCTATCCCACTCTCTAGATACCCCTTAGCACGTAAAGGAATATTATTTGTGGGTCCAGCCATGAAGAAGGGTTTAGACACTAGGAGAAGATAAGGAACACACCCATTATCAAGAAATCACAATATGATTCTCTTTTTAAACTGTTCCTTAAAACACTAGTGGTTAGGAAATCTATTGGAGGCAGAAGCAGTCAAGGGTAGCTTAGGGTTAGGGTTAGGGTTAGGGTGAGGGTTAGGGTACGGCTTAGGGTTCGGGTTCGGGCAGGGTTTCGGGTAGGGCGTAGGGTATGGGTTAGGGTTAGGGTTAGGGTTAGTGTTAGAGTTAGGGCTCGGTTTACGGTACGGGTTAGGATTAGGGTACTCGTTAGGGTTAGGGTAGCGGTTAGGGTTAGGGTACGCGTTAGGGTGAGGGTAGTTATTAAACCTATCACACTCTCTAGATACACCTTAGCACGTAAAGGAATATTATTTGGGGGTCCAGCCATGGAGAAGAGTTTAGACACTAGGAGAAGATAAGGAACACACCCATTATCACGAAATCACATTAGGATTCTCTTTTTAACCTGTTCCTTAAAACACTAGTGCTTAGGAAATCTATTGGAGGCAGAAGCAGTCAAGGGTAGATTAGGGTTAGGGTTAGGGTTAGGGTGAGGGTTAGGGTACGGCTTAGGTTACGGGTTCGGGGAGGGGTTCGAGTAGGACGTAGGGTATGGTTTAGGGTTAGGGTTAGGGCTAGTGTTAGGGTTGGGGCTCGGTTTAGGGTACGGGTTAGGATTAGGGTACACGTTAGGGTTCGGGTAGGGGTTAGGGTTAGGGTACGCGTTAGGGTGAGGGTAGTTATTAAACCTATGCCACTCTCTAGATACCCCTTAGCACGTAAAGGAATATTATTTGGGGGTCCAGCCATGGAGAAGAGTTTAGACACGAGGAGAAGATAAGGAACACACCCATTATCAAGAAATCACATTAGGATTCTCTTTTTAACCTGTTCCTTAAAACACTAGTGCTTAGGAAATCTATTGGAGGCAGAAGCCGTCAAGGGTAGCTTAGGGTTAGGGTTAGGGTTAGGTTTAGGGTGAGGGTTAGGGTACGGTTTAGGGTACGGGTTCAGGGAGGGGTTCGGGTAGGGCGTTGGGTATGGGTTAGGGTTAGGGTTAGGGTTAGTGTTAGGGTTAGGGCTCGGTTTAGGGTACGGGTTAGGATTAGGGTACGCGTTAGGGTTAGGGTAGGGGTTAGGGTTAGGGTACGCGTTAGGGTGGGGGGTAGTTATTAAACCTATCACACTCTCTAGATACCCCTTAGCACGTAAAGGAATATTATTTGGTGGTCCAGACATGGAGAAGAGTTTAGACACTAGAAGATAAGGAACACACCCATTATCACGAAATCACATTAGGATTCTCTTTTTAACCTGTTCCTTAAAACACTAGTGCTTAGGAAATCTATTGGAGGCAGAAGCAGTCAAGGGTAGCTTAGGGTTAGGGTTAGGGTTAGGGTGAGGGTTAGGGTACGGCTTAGGGTACGGGTTCGGGGAGGGGTTCGGGTAGGGCGTAGGGTATGGGTTAGGGTTAGGGTTAGGGCTAGTGTTAGGGTTAGGGCTCGGTTTAGGGTACAGGTTAGGATTAGGGTACGCGTTAGGGTTAGGGTAGGGGTTATGGTTAGGGTACGCGTTAGGGTGGGGGTAGTTATTAAACCTATCACACTCTCTAGATACCCCTTAGCACGTAAAGGACTATTATTTGGGGGTCCAGCCATGGAGAAGAGTTTAGACACGAGGAGAAGATAAGGAACACACCCATTATCAAGAAATCACAATGTGATTCTCTTTTTAAACTGTTCCTTAAAACACTAGTGCTTAAGAAATCTATTGGAGGCAGAAGCAGTCAAGGGTAGCTTAGGGTTAGGGTTAGGGTGAGGGTGAGGGTTAGGGTACGGCTTAGGGTACGGGTTCGGGGAGGGGTTCGGGTAGGCCGTAGGGTATGGGTTAGGGTTAGGGTTAGGGTTAGTGTTAGGGTTAGGGCTCGGTTTAGGGTACGGGTTAGGATTAGGGTACGCGTTAGTGTTAGGGTAGTGGTTAGGGTTAGGGTACGCTTTAGGGTGAGGGTAGTTATTAAACCTATCCCACTCTCTAGATACCCCTTAGCACGTAAAGGAATATTATTTGGGGGTCCAGCCATGGAGAAGAATTTAGACACTAGGAGAAGATAAGGAACACACCCATTATCAAGAAATCACAATATGATTCTCTTTTTAAACTGTTCCTTAAAACACTAGTGCTTAGGAAATCTATTGGAGGCAGAAGCAGTCAAGGGTAGCTTAGGGTTAGGGTTAGGGTTAGGGTGAGGGTTAGGGTACGGCTTACGATACGGGTTCGGGGAGGGGTTCGGGTAGGGCGTAGGGTATGGGTTAGGGTTAGGGTTAGGGCTAGTGTTAGGGTTAGGGCTCGGTTTAGGGTACGGGTTAGGATTAGGGTATGCGTTAGGGTTAGGGTAGGGGTTAGGGTTAGGATACGCTTTAGGGTGAGGGTAGTTATTAAACCTATCCCACTCTATAGATACCCCTTAGCACGTAAAGGAATATTATTTGGGGGTCCAGGCATGGAGAAGAGTTTAGACATGAGGAGAAGATAAGGAACACACCCATTATCAAGAAATCACATAAGGATTCTCTTTTTAACATGTTCCTTAAAACACTAGTGCTTAGGAAATCTATTGGAGGCAGAAGCCGTCAAGGGTAGCTTAGGGTTAGGGTTAGGGTTAGGGTGAGGGTTAGGGTACGGCTTAGGGTACGGGTTCGGGGAGGGGTTCGGGTAGGGCGTAGGGTATGGGTTAGGGTTAGGGTTAGGGCTAGTGTTAGGGTTAGGGCTCGGTTTAGGGTACAGGTTAGGATTAGGGTACGCGTTAGGGTTAGGGTAGGGGTTAAGGTTAGTGTACGCGTTAGGGTGAGGGTAGTTATTAAACCTATCCCACTCTCTGGATACCCCTTAGCACGTACAGTTATATTATTGGGGGTCCAGCCATGGAGAAGAGTTTAGACATTAGGAGAAGATAAGGAACACACCCATTATCAAGAAATCACATTAGGATTCTCTTTTTAACATGTTCCTTAAAACACTAGTGCTTAGGAAATCTATTGGAGGCAGAAGCAGTCAAGGGTAGCTTAGGGTTAGGGTTAGGGTTAGGGTGAGGGTTAGGGTACGGCTTAGGGTACGGGTTCGGGGAGGGGTTCGGGTAGGGCGTAGGGTATGGGTTAGGGTTAGGGTTAGGGTTAGTGTTAGGGTTAGGGCTCGGTTTAGGGTACCGGTTAGAATTAGGGTACGCGTTAGGGTTAGGGTAGGGGTTAGGGTTAGGGTACGCGTTAGGGTGGGGTTAGTTATTAAACCTATCACACTCTCTAGATACCCCTTAGCACGTAAAGGAATATTATTTGGGGGTCCAGCCATGGAGAAGAGTTTAGACACTAGGAGAAGATAAGGAACACACCCATTATCACGAAATCACATTAGGATTCTCTTTTTAAACTGTTCCTTAAAACACTATTGCTTAGGAAATCTATTGGAGGCAGAAGCCGTCAAGGGTAGCTTAGGGTTAGGGTTAGGGTTAGGGTGATGGTTAAGGTATGGCTTAGGGTACGGGTTCGGGGAGGGGTTCGGGTAGGGCGTAGGGTATGGGTTAGTGTTAGGGTTAGGATTAGTGTTAGGGTTAGGGCTCGGTTTAGGTTACGGGTTAGGATTAGGGTACGCGTTAGGGTTAGGGTAGGGGTTATGGTTAGGGTACGCGTTAGGGTGGGGGTAGTTATTAAACCTATCACACTCTCTAGATACCCCTTAGCACGTAAAGGACTATTATTTGGGGGTCCAGCCATGGAGAAGAGTTTAGACACGAGGAGAAGATAAGGAACACACCCATTATCAAGAAATCACAATGTGATTCTCTTTTTAAACTGTTCCTTAAAACACTAGTGCTTAGGAAATCTATTGGAGGCAGAAGCAGTCAAGGGTAGCTTAGGGTTAGGGTTAGGGTTAGGGTGAGGGTTAGGGTACGGCTTAGGGTACGGGTTCGGGGAGGGGTTCGGGTAGGCCGTAGGGTATGGGTTAGGGTTAGGGTTAGGGTTAGTGTTAGGGTTAGGGCTCGGTTAAGGGTACGGGTTAGGATTAGGGTACGCGTTAGTGTTAGGGTAGTGGTTAGGGTTAGGGTACGCTTTAGGGTGGGGGTAGTTATTAAACCTATCACACTCTCTAGATACCCCTTAGCACGTAAAGGAATATTATTTGGGGGTCCAGCCATGGAGAAGAATTTAGACACTAGGAGAAGATAAGGAACACACCCATTATCAAGAAATCACAATATGATTCTCTCTTTAAACTGTTCCTTAAAACACTAGTGCTTAGGAAATCTATTGGAGGCAGAAGCAGTCAAGGGTAGCTTAGGGTTAGGGTTAGGGTTAGGGTGAGGGTTAGGGTACGGCTTACGATACGGGTTCGGGGAGGGGTTCGGGTAGGGCGTAGGGTATGGGTTAGGGTTAGGGTTAGGGCTAGTGTTAGGGTTAGGGCTCGGTTTAGGGTACAGGTTAGGATTAGGGTATGCGTTAGGGTTAGGGTAGGGGTTAGGGTTAGGATACGCGTTAGGGTGAGGGTAGTTATTAAACCTATCCCACTCTCTAGATACCCCTTAGCACGTAAAAGAATATTATTTGGGGGTCCAGCCATGGAGAAGAGTTTAGACACGAGGAGAAGATAAGGAACACACCCATTATCAAGAAATCACATAAGGATTCTCTTTTTAACATGTTCCTTAAAACACTAGTGCTTAGGAAATCTATTGGAGGCAGAAGCCGTCAAGGGTAGCTTAGGGTTAGGGTTAGGGTTAGGGTGAGGGTTAGGGTACGGCTTAGGGTACGGGTTCGGGGAGGGGTTCGGGTAGGGCGTAGGGTATGGGTTAGGGTTAGGGTTAGGGCTAGTGTTAGGGTTAGGGCTCGGTTTAGGGTACAGGTTAGGATTAGGGTACGCGTTAGGGTTAGGGTAGGGGTTAAGGTTAGTGTACGCGTTAGGGTGAGGGTAGTTATTAAACCTATCCCACTCTCTAGATACCCCTTAGCACGTACAGGTATATTATTGGGGGTCCAGCCATGGAGAAGAGTTTAGACACTAGGAGAAGATAAGGAACACACCCATTATCAAGAAATCACATTAGGATTCTCTTTTTAACCTGTTCCTTAAAACACTAGTGCTTAGGAAATCTATTGGAGGCAGAAGCAGTCAAGGGTAGCTTAGGGTTAGGGTTAGGGTTAGGGTGAGGGTTAGGGTATGGCTTAGGGTACGGGTTCGGGGAGGGGTTCGGGTAGGGCGTAGGCTATGGGTTAGGGTTAGTGTTAGGGTTAGGGCTCGGTTTAGGGTACGGGTTAGGATTAGTGTATGCGTTAGGGTTAGGGTAGGGGTTAGGGTTAGGGTACGCGTTAGGGTGAGGGTAGTTATTAAACCTATCCCACTCTCTAGATACCCCTTAGCACGTAAAGGAATATTATTTGGGGGTCCAGCCATGGAGAAGAGTTTAGACACGAGGAGAAGATAAGGAACACACCCATTATCAAGAAATCACATAAGGATTCTCTTTTTAACATGTTCCTTAAAACACTAGTGCTTAGGAAATCTATTGGAGGCAGAAGCCGTCAAGGGTAGCTTAGGGTTAGGGTTAGGGTTAGGGTGAGGGTTAGGGTACGGCTTAGGGTACGGGTTCGGGGAGGGGTTCGGGTAGGGCGTAGGGTATGGGTTAGGGTTAGGGTTAGGGCTAGTGTTAGGGTTAGGGCTCGGTTTAGGGTACGGGTTAGGATTAGGGTATGCGTTAGGGTTAGGGTAGGGGTTAGGGTTAGGATACGCTTTAGGGTGAGGGTAGTTATTAAACCTATCCCACTCTATAGATACCCCTTAGCACGTAAAGGAATATTATTTGGGGGTCCAGCCATGGAGAAGAGTTTAGACATGAGGAGAAGATAAGGAACACACCCATTATCAAGAAATCACATAAGGATTCTCTTTTTAACATGTTCCTTAAAACACTAGTGCTTAGGAAATCTATTGGAGGCAGAAGCCGTCAAGGGTAGCTTAGGGTTAGGGTTAGGGTTAGGGTGAGGGTTAGGGTACGGCTTAGGGTACGGGTTAGGGGAGGGGTTCGGGTAGGGCGTAGGGTATGGGTTAGGGTTAGGGTTAGGGCTAGTGTTAGGGTTAGGGCTCGGTTTAGGGTACAGGTTAGGATTAGGGTACGCGTTAGGTTTAGGGTAGGGGTTAAGGTTAGTGTACGCGTTAGGGTGAGGGTAGTTATTAAACCTATCCCACTCTCTGGATACCCCTTAGCACGTACAGGTATATTATTGGGGGTCCAGCCATGGAGAAGAGTTTAGACATTAGGAGAAGATAAGGAACACACCCATTATCAAGAAATCACATTAGGATTCTCTTTTTAACATGTTCCTTAAAACACTAGTGCTTAGGAAATCTATTGGAGGCAGAAGCAGTCAAGGGTAGCTTAGGGTTAGGGTTAGGGTTAGGGTGAGGGTTAGGGTACGGCTTAGGGTACGGGTTCGGGGAGGGGTTCGGGTAGGGCGTAGGGTATGGGTTAGGGTTAGGGTTAGGGTTAGTGTTAGGGTTAGGGCTCGGTTTAGGGTACGGGTTAGGATTAGAGTACGCGTTAGGGTTAGGGTAGGCTTTAGGGTTAGGGTACGCGTTAGGGTGAGGGTAGTTATTAAACCTATCCCACTCTCTAGATACCCCTTAGCACGTAAAGGAATATTATTTGGGGGTCCAGCCATGGAGAAGAGTTTAGACACGAGGAGAAGATAAGGAACACACCCATTATCAAGAAATCACATAAGGATTCTCTTTTTAACATGTTCCTTAAAACACTAGTGCTTAGGAAATCTATTGGAGGCAGAAGCCGTCAAGGGTAGCTTAGGGTTAGGGTTAGGGTTAGGGTGAGGGTTAGGGTACGGCTTAGGGTACGGGTTCGGGGAGGGGTTCGGGTAGGGCGTAGGGTATGGGTTAGGGTTAGGGTTAGGGCTAGTGTTAGGGTTAGGGCTCGGTTTAGGGTACAGGTTAGGATTAGGGTACGCGTTAGGGTTAGGGTAGGGGTTAAGGTTAGTGTACGCGTTAGGGTGAGGGTAGTTATTAAACCTATCCCACTCTCTAGATACCCCTTAGCACGTACAGGTATATTATTGGGGGTCCAGCCATGGAGAAGAGTTTAGACACTAGGAGAAGATAAGGAACACACCCATTATCAAGAAATCACATTAGGATTCTCTTTTTAACCTGTTCCTTAAAACACTAGTGCTTAGGAAATCTATTGGAGGCAGAAGCAGTCAAGGGTAGCTTAGGGTTAGGGTTAGGGTTAGGGTGAGGGTTAGGGTATGGCTTAGGGTACGGGTTCGGGGAGGGGTTCGGGTAGGGCGTAGGGTATGGGTTAGGGTTAGGGTTAGGGTTAGTGTTAGGGTTAGGGCTCGGTTTAGGGTACGGGTTAGGATTAGGGTACGCGTTAGGGTTAGGGTAGGGGTTAGGGTTAGGGTACGCGATAGGGTGAGGTTAGTTCTTAAACCTATCCCACTCTCTAGATACCCCTTAGTACGTAAAGGAATATTATTTAGGGGTCCAGCCATGGAGAAGAGTTTAGACACTAGGAGAAGATAAGGAACACACCCATTATCAAGAAATCACATTAGGATTCTCTTTTTAACCTGTTCCTTAAAACACTAGTGCTTAGGAAATCTATTGGAGGCAGAAGCAGTCAAGGGTAGCTTAGGGTTAGGGTTAGGGTTAGGGTGAGGGTTAGGGTATGGCTTAGGGTACGGGTTCGGGGAGGCGTTCGGGTAGGGCGTAGGGTATGGGTTAGGGTTATGGTTAGGGTTAGTGTTAGGGTTAGGGCTCGGTTTAGGGTATGGGTTAGGATTAGGGTACGCGTTAGGGTTAGGGTAGGGGTTAGGGTTAGGGTACGCGTTAGGGTGGGGGTAGTTATTAAACCTATCACACTCTCTAGATACCCTTAGCACGTAAAGGACTATTATTTGGGGGTCCAGCCATGGAGAAGAGTTTAGACACGAGGAGAAGATAAGGAACACACCCATTATCAAGAAATCACAATGTGATTCTCTTTTTAAACTGTTCCTTAAAACACTAGTGCTTAGGAAATCTATTGGAGGCAGAAGCAGTCAAGGGTAGCTTAGGGTTAGGGTTAGGGTTAGGGTGAGGGTTATGGTACGGCTTAGGGTACGGGTTCGGGGAGGGGTTCGGGTAGGCCGTAGGGTATGGGTTAGGGTTAGGGTTAGGGTTAGTGTTAGGGTTAGGGCTCGGTTTAGGGTACGGGTTAGGATTAGGGTACGCGTTAGTGTTAGGGTAGTGGTTAGGGTTAGGGTACGCTTTAGGGTGAGGGTAGTTATTAAACCTATCCCACTCTCTAGATACCCCTTAGCACGTAAAGGAATATTATTTGGGGGTCCAGCCATGGAGAAGAATTTAGACACTAGGAGAAGATAAGGAACACACCCATTATCAAGAAATCACAATATGATTCTCTTTTTAAACTGTTCCTTAAAACACTAGTGCTTAGGAAATCTATTGGAGGCAGAAGCAGTCAAGGGTAGCTTAGGGTTAGGGTTAGGGTTAGGGTGAGGGTTAGGGTACGGCTTACGATACGGGTTCGGGGAGGGGTTCGGGTAGGGCGTAGGGTATGGGGTAGAGTTAGGGTTAGGGTTAGTGTTAGGGTTAGGGTTAGGGTTAGGGTTAGGGCTCGGTTTAGGGTACGGGTTAGGATTAGGGTACGCGTTAGGGTTAGGGTAGGGGTTAGGGTTAGGGTACGCGTTAGGGTGGGGGTAGTTATTAAACCTATCACACTCTCTAGATACCCCTTAGCACGTAAAGGAATATTATTTGGGGGTCCAGACATGGACAAGAGTTTAGACACTAGGAGAAGATAAGGAACACACCCATTATCAAGAAATCACATTAGGATTCTCTTTTTAACCTGTTCCTTAAAACACTAGTGCTTAGGAAATCTATTGGAGGCAGAAGCAGTCAAGGGTAGCTTAGGGTTAGGGTTAGGGTTAGGGTGAGGGTTAGGGTATGGCTTAGGGTACGGGTTCGGGGAGGGGTTCGGGTAGGGCGTAGGCTATGGGTTAGGGTTAGGGTTAGGGTTAGTGTTAGGGTTAGGGCTCGGTTTAGGGTACGGGTTAGGAGTAGTGTATGCGTTAGGGTTAGGGTAGGGGTTAGGGTTAGGGTACGCGTTAGGGTGAGGGTAGTTATTAAACCTATCCCACTCTCTAGATACCCCTTAGCACGTAAAGGAATATTATTTGGGGGTCCAGCCATGGAGAAGAGTTTAGACATGAGGAGAAGATAAGGAACACACCCATTATCAAGAAATCACATTAGGATTCTCTTTTTAACCTGTTCCTTAAAACACTAGTGCTTAGGAAATCTATTGGAGGCAGAAGCCGTCAAGGGTAGCTTAGGGTTAGGGTTAGGGTTAGGGTGAGGGTTAGGGTACGGCTTAGGGTACGGGTTCGGGGAGGGGTTCGGGTAGGGCGTAGGGTATGGGTTAGGGTTAGGGTTAGGGCTAGTGTTAGGGTTAGGGCTCGGTTTAGGGTACAGGTTAGGATTAGGGTACGCGTTAGGGTTAGGGTAGGGGTTAAGGTTAGTGTACGCGTTAGGGTGAGGGTAGTTATTAAACCTATCCCACTCTCTAGATACCCCTTAGCACGTACAGGTATATTATTGGGGGTCCAGCCATGGAGAAGAGTTTAGACACTAGGAGAAGATAAGGAACACACCCATTATCAAGAAATCACATTAGGATTCTCTTTTTAACCTGTCTCTTAAAACACTAGTGCTTAGGAAATCTATTGGAGGCAGAAGCCGTCAAGGGTAGCTTAGGGTTAGGGTTAGGGTTAGGGTGAGGGTTAGGGTATGGCTTAGGGTACGGCTTCGGGGAGGGGTTCGGGTAGGGCGTAGGGTATGGGTTAGGGTTAGGGTTAGGGTTAGTGTTAGGGTTAGGGCTCGGTTTAGGGTACGGGTTAGGATTAGGGTACGCGTTAGGGTTACGGTAGGGGTTAGGGTTAGGGTACGCGTTAGGGTGGGGGTAGTTATTAAACCTATCACACTCTCTAGATACCCCTTAGCATGTAAAGGACTATTATTTGGGGGTCCAGTCATGGAGAAGGGTTTAGACACTAGGAGAAGATAAGGAACACACCCATTATCAAGAAATCACATTAGGATTCTCTTTTTAACCTGTTCCTTAAAACACTAGTGCTTAGGAAATCTATTGGAGGCAGAAGCAGTCAAGGGTAGCTTAGGGTTAGGGTTAGGGTTAGGGTGAGGGTTAGGGAATGGCTTAGGGTACGGGTTCGGGGAGGGGTTCGGGTAGGGCGTAGGGTATGGGTTAGGGTTAGGGTTAGGGTTAGTGTTAGGGTTAGGGCTCGGTTTAGGGTACGGGTTAGGATTAGGGTACGCGTTAGGGTTAGGGTAGGGGTTAGGGTTAGGGTACGCGATAGGGTGAGGTTAGTTCTTAAACCTATCCCACTCTCTAGATACCCTTAGCACGTAAAGGACTATTATTTGGGGGTCCAGCCATGGAGAAGAGTTTAGACACGAGGAGAAGATAAGGAACACACCCATTATCAAGAAATCACAATGTGATTCTCTTTTTAAACTGTTCCTTAAAACACTAGTGCTTAGGAAATCTATTGGAGGCAGAAGCAGTCAAGGGTAGCTTAGGGTTAGGGTTAGGGTTAGGGTGAGGGTTATGGTACGGCTTAGGGTACGGGTTCGGGGAGGGGTTCGGGTAGGCCGTAGGGTATGGGTTAGGGTTAGGGTTAGGGTTAGTGTTAGGGTTAGGGCTCGGTTTAGGGTACGGGTTAGGATTAGGGTACGCGTTAGTGTTAGGGTAGTGGTTAGGGTTAGGGTACGCTTTAGGGTGAGGGTAGTTATTAAACCTATCCCACTCTCTAGATACCCCTTAGCACGTAAAGGAATATTATTTGGGGGTCCAGCCATGGAGAAGAATTTAGACACTAGGAGAAGATAAGGAACACACCCATTATCAAGAAATCACAATATGATTCTCTTTTTAAACTGTTCCTTAAAACACTAGTGCTTAGGAAATCTATTGGAGGCAGAAGCAGTCAAGGGTAGCTTAGGGTTAGGGTTAGGGTTAGGGTGAGGGTTAGGGTACGGCTTACGATACGGGTTCGGGGAGGGGTTCGGGTAGGGCGTAGGGTATGGGGTAGAGTTAGGGTTAGGGTTAGTGTTAGGGTTAGGGTTAGGGTTAGGGTTAGGGCTCGGTTTAGGGTACGGGTTAGGATTAGGGTACGCGTTAGGGTTAGGGTAGGGGTTAGGGTTAGGGTACGCGTTAGGGTGGGGGTAGTTATTAAACCTATCACACTCTCTAGATACCCCTTAGCACGTAAAGGAATATTATTTGGGGGTCCAGACATGGACAAGAGTTTAGACACTAGGAGAAGATAAGGAACACACCCATTATCAAGAAATCACATTAGGATTCTCTTTTTAACCTGTTCCTTAAAACACTAGTGCTTAGGAAATCTATTGGAGGCAGAAGCAGTCAAGGGTAGCTTAGGGTTAGGGTTAGGGTTAGGGTGAGGGTTAGGGTATGGCTTAGGGTACGGGTTCGGGGAGGGGTTCGGGTAGGGCGTAGGCTATGGGTTAGGGTTAGGGTTAGGGTTAGTGTTAGGGTTAGGGCTCGGTTTAGGGTACGGGTTAGGAGTAGTGTATGCGTTAGGGTTAGGGTAGGGGTTAGGGTTAGGGTACGCGTTAGGGTGAGGGTAGTTATTAAACCTATCCCACTCTCTAGATACCCCTTAGCACGTAAAGGAATATTATTTGGGGGTCCAGCCATGGAGAAGAGTTTAGACATGAGGAGAAGATAAGGAACACACCCATTATCAAGAAATCACATTAGGATTCTCTTTTTAACCTGTTCCTTAAAACACTAGTGCTTAGGAAATCTATTGGAGGCAGAAGCCGTCAAGGGTAGCTTAGGGTTAGGGTTAGGGTTAGGGTGAGGGTTAGGGTACGGCTTAGGGTACGGGTTCGGGGAGGGGTTCGGGTAGGGCGTAGGGTATGGGTTAGGGTTAGGGTTAGGGCTAGTGTTAGGGTTAGGGCTCGGTTTAGGGTACAGGTTAGGATTAGGGTACGCGTTAGGGTTAGGGTAGGGGTTAAGGTTAGTGTACGCGTTAGGGTGAGGGTAGTTATTAAACCTATCCCACTCTCTAGATACCCCTTAGCACGTACAGGTATATTATTGGGGGTCCAGCCATGGAGAAGAGTTTAGACACTAGGAGAAGATAAGGAACACACCCATTATCAAGAAATCACATTAGGATTCTCTTTTTAACCTGTCTCTTAAAACACTAGTGCTTAGGAAATCTATTGGAGGCAGAAGCCGTCAAGGGTAGCTTAGGGTTAGGGTTAGGGTTAGGGTGAGGGTTAGGGTATGGCTTAGGGTACGGCTTCGGGGAGGGGTTCGGGTAGGGCGTAGGGTATGGGTTAGGGTTAGGGTTAGGGTTAGTGTTAGGGTTAGGGCTCGGTTTAGGGTACGGGTTAGGATTAGGGTACGCGTTAGGGTTACGGTAGGGGTTAGGGTTAGGGTACGCGTTAGGGTGGGGGTAGTTATTAAACCTATCACACTCTCTAGATACCCCTTAGCATGTAAAGGACTATTATTTGGGGGTCCAGTCATGGAGAAGGGTTTAGACACTAGGAGAAGATAAGGAACACACCCATTATCAAGAAATCACATTAGGATTCTCTTTTTAACCTGTTCCTTAAAACACTAGTGCTTAGGAAATCTATTGGAGGCAGAAGCAGTCAAGGGTAGCTTAGGGTTAGGGTTAGGGTTAGGGTGAGGGTTAGGGAATGGCTTAGGGTACGGGTTCGGGGAGGGGTTCGGGTAGGGCGTAGGGTATGGGTTAGGGTTAGGGTTAGGGTTAGTGTTAGGGTTAGGGCTCGGTTTAGGGTACGGGTTAGGATTAGGGTACGCGTTAGGGTTAGGGTAGGGGTTAGGGTTAGGGTACGCGATAGGGTGAGGTTAGTTCTTAAACCTATCCCACTCTCTAGATACCCCTTAGTACGTAAAGGAATATTATTTAGGGGTCCAGCCATGGAGAAGAGTTTAGACACTAGGAGAAGATAAGGAACACACCCATTATCAAGAAATCACATTAGGATTCTCTTTTTAACCTGTTCCTTAAAACACTAGTGCTTAGGAAATCTATTGGAGGCAGAAGCAGTCAAGGGTAGCTTAGGGTTAGGGTTAGGGTTAGGGTGAGGGTTAGGGTATGGCTTAGGGTACGGGTTCGGGGAGGCGTTCGGGTAGGGCGTAGGGTATGGGTTAGGGTTATGGTTAGGGTTAGTGTTAGGGTTAGGGCTCGGTTTAGGGTATGGGTTAGGATTAGGGTACGCGTTAGGGTTAGGGTAGGGGTTAGGGTTAGGGTACGCGTTAGGGTGGGGGTAGTTATTAAACCTATCACACTCTCTAGATACCCTTAGCACGTAAAGGACTATTATTTGGGGGTCCAGCCATGGAGAAGAGTTTAGACACGAGGAGAAGATAAGGAACACACCCATTATCAAGAAATCACAATGTGATTCTCTTTTTAAACTGTTCCTTAAAACACTAGTGCTTAGGAAATCTATTGGAGGCAGAAGCAGTCAAGGGTAGCTTAGGGTTAGGGTTAGGGTTAGGGTGAGGGTTATGGTACGGCTTAGGGTACGGGTTCGGGGAGGGGTTCGGGTAGGCCGTAGGGTATGGGTTAGGGTTAGGGTTAGGGTTAGTGTTAGGGTTAGGGCTCGGTTTAGGGTACGGGTTAGGATTAGGGTACGCGTTAGTGTTAGGGTAGTGGTTAGGTTTAGGGTACGCTTTAGGGTGAGGGTAGTTATTAAACCTATCCCACTCTCTAGATACCCCTTAGCACGTAAAGGAATATTATTTGGGGGTCCAGCCATGGAGAAGAATTTAGACACTAGGAGAAGATAAGGAACACACCCATTATCAAGAAATCACAATATGATTCTCTTTTTAAACTGTTCCTTAAAACACTAGTGCTTAGGAAATCTATTGGAGGCAGAAGCAGTCAAGGGTAGCTTAGGGTTAGGGTTAGGGTTAGGGTGAGGGTTAGGGTACGGCTTACGATACGGGTTCGGGGAGGGGTTCGGGTAGGGCGTAGGGTATGGGGTAGAGTTAGGGTTAGGGTTAGTGTTAGGGTTAGGGTTAGGGTTAGGGTTAGGGCTCGGTTTAGGGTACGGGTTAGGATTAGGGTACGCGTTAGGGTTAGGGTAGGGGTTAGGGTTAGGGTACGCGTTAGGGTGGGGGTAGTTATTAAACCTATCACACTCTCTAGATACCCCTTAGCACGTAAAGGAATATTATTTGGGGGTCCAGACATGGACAAGAGTTTAGACACTAGGAGAAGATAAGGAACACACCCATTATCAAGAAATCACATTAGGATTCTCTTTTTAACCTGTTCCTTAAAACACTAGTGCTTAGGAAATCTATTGGAGGCAGAAGGAGTCAAGGGTAGCTTAGGGTTAGGGTTAGGGTTAGGGTGAGGGTTAGGGTATGGCTTAGGGTACGGGTTCGGGGAGGGGTTCGGGTAGGGCGTAGGCTATGGGTTAGGGTTAGGGTTAGGGTTAGTGTTAGGGTTAGGGCTCGGTTTAGGGTACGGGTTAGGAGTAGTGTATGCGTTAGGGTTAGGGTAGGGGTTAGGGTTAGGGTACGCGTTAGGGTGAGGGTAGTTATTAAACCTATCCCACTCTCTAGATACCCCTTAGCACGTAAAGGAATATTATTTGGGGGTCCAGCCATGGAGAAGAGTTTAGACATGAGGAGAAGATAAGGAACACACCCATTATCAAGAAATCACATTAGGATTCTCTTTTTAACCTGTTCCTTAAAACACTAGTGCTTAGGAAATCTATTGGAGGCAGAAGCCGTCAAGGGTAGCTTAGGGTTAGGGTTAGGGTTAGGGTGAGGGTTAGGGTACGGCTTAGGGTACGGGTTCGGGGAGGGGTTCGGGTAGGGCGTAGGGTATGGGTTAGGGTTAGGGTTAGGGCTAGTGTTAGGGTTAGGGCTCGGTTTAGGGTACAGGTTAGGATTAGGGTACGCGTTAGGGTTAGGGTAGGGGTTAAGGTTAGTGTACGCGTTAGGGTGAGGGTAGTTATTAAACCTATCCCACTCTCTAGATACCCCTTAGCACGTACAGGTATATTATTGGGGGTCCAGCCATGGAGAAGAGTTTAGACACTAGGAGAAGATAAGGAACACACCCATTATCAAGAAATCACATTAGGATTCTCTTTTTAACCTGTCTCTTAAAACACTAGTGCTTAGGAAATCTATTGGAGGCAGAAGCCGTCAAGGGTAGCTTAGGGTTAGGGTTAGGGTTAGGGTGAGGGTTAGGGTATGGCTTAGGGTACGGCTTCGGGGAGGGGTTCGGGTAGGGCGTAGGGTATGGGTTAGGGTTAGGGTTAGGGTTAGTGTTAGGGTTAGGGCTCGGTTTAGGGTACGGGTTAGGATTAGGGTACGCGTTAGGGTTACGGTAGGGGTTAGGGTTAGGGTACGCGTTAGGGTGGGGGTAGTTATTAAACCTATCACACTCTCTAGATACCCCTTAGCATGTAAAGGACTATTATTTGGGGGTCCAGTCATGGAGAAGGGTTTAGACACTAGGAGAAGATAAGGAACACACCCATTATCAAGAAATCACATTAGGATTCTCTTTTTAACCTGTTCCTTAAAACACTAGTGCTTAGGAAATCTATTGGAGGCAGAAGCAGTCAAGGGTAGCTTAGGGTTAGGGTTAGGGTTAGGGTGAGGGTTAGGGAATGGCTTAGGGTACGGGTTCGGGGAGGGGTTCGGGTAGGGCGTAGGCTATGGGTTAGGGTTAGGGTTAGGGTTAGTGTTAGGGTTAGGGCTCGGTTTAGGGTACGGGTTAGGATTAGTGTATGCGTTAGGGTTAGGGTAGGGGTTAGGGTTAGGGTACGCGTTAGGGTGAGGGTAGTTATTAAACCTATCCCACTCTCTAGATACCCCTTAGCACGTAAAGGAATATTATTTGGGGGTCCAGCCATGGAGAAGAGTTTAGACACGAGGAGAAGATAAGGAACACACCCATTATCAAGAAATCACATAAGGATTCTCTTTTTAACATGTTCCTTAAAACACTAGTGCTTAAGAAATCTATTGGAGGCAGAAGCCGTCAAGGGTAGCTTAGGGTTAGGGTTAGGGTTAGGGTGAGGGTTAGGGTACGGCTTAGGGTACGGGTTCGGGGAGGGGTTCGGGTAGGGCGTAGGGTATGGGTTAGGGTTAGGGTTAGGGCTAGTGTTAGGGTTAGGGCTCGGTTTAGGGTACAGGTTAGGATTAGGGTACGCGTTAGGGTTAGGGTAGGGGTTAAGGTTAGTGTACGCGTTAGGGTGAGGGTAGTTATTAAACCTATCACACTCTCTAGATACCCCTTAGCATGTAAAGGACTATTATTTGGGGGTCCAGTCATGGAGAAGGGTTTAGACACTAGGAGAAGATAAGGAACACACCCATTATCAAGAAATCACATTAGGATTCTCTTTTTAACCTGTTACTTAAAACACTAGTGCTTAGGAAATCTATTGGAGGCAGAAGCAGTCAAGGGTAGCTTAGGGTTAGGGTTAGGGTTAGGGTGAGGGTTAGGGTATGGCTTAGGGTACGGGTTCGGGGAGGGGTTCGGGTAGGGCGTAGGCTATGGGTTAGGGTTAGGGTTAGGGTTAGTGTTAGGGTTAGGGCTCGGTTTAGGGTACGGGTTAGGATTAGTGTATGCGTTAGGGTTAGGGTAGGGGTTAGGGTTAGGGTACGCGTTAGGGTGAGGGTAGTTATTAAACCTATCCCACTCTCTAGATACCCCTTAGCATGTAAAGGAATATTATTTGTGGGTCCAGCCATGGAGAAGAGTTTAGACACGAGGAGAAGATAAGGAACACACCCATTATCACGAAATCACATTAGGATTCTCTTTTTAACCTGTTCCTTAAAACACTATTGCTTAGGAAATCTATTGGAGGCAGAAGCCGTCAAGGGTAGCTTAGGGTTAGGATTAGGGTTAGGGTGAGGGTTAGGGTACGGCTTAGGGTACGGGTTCGGTGAGGGGTTCGGGTAGGGCGTAGGGTATGGGTTAGGGTTAGGGTTAGGGTTAGTGTTAGGGTTAGGGCTCGGTTTAGGGTACGGGTTAGGATTAGGGTACGTGTTAGTGTTAGGGTAGGTGTTAGGGTTAGGGTACGCGAGAGGGTGAGGTTAGTTATTAAACCTATCCCACTCTCTAGATACCCTTTAGTACGTAAAGGAATATTATTTGGGGGTCCAGCCATGGAGAAGAATTTAGACACTAGGAGAAGATAAGGAACACACCCATTATCAAGAAATCACATTAGGATTCTCTTTTTAACCTGTTCCTTAAAACACTAGTGCTTAGGAAATCTATTGGAGGCAGAAGCCGTCAAGGGTAGCTTAGGGTTAGGGTTAGGGTTAGGGTGAGGGTTAGGGTATGGCTTAGGGTACGGGTTCGGGGAGGGGTTCGGGTAGGGCGTAGGGTATGGGTTAGGGTTAGGGTTAGGGTTAGTGTTAGGGTTAGGGCTCGGTTTAGGGTACGGGTTAGGATTAGGGTACGCGTTAGGGTTAGGGTAGGGGTTATGGTTAGGGTACGCGTTAGGGTGGGGGTAGTTATTAAACCTATCACACTCTCTAGATACCCCTTAGCACGTAAAGGACTATTATTTGGGGGTCCAGCCATGGAGAAGAGTTTAGACACGAGGAGAAGATAAGGAACACACCCATTATCAAGAAATCACAATGTGATTCTCTTTTTAAACTGTTCCTTAAAACACTAGTGCTTAGGAAATCTATTGGAGGCAGAAGCAGTCAAGGGTAGCTTAGGGTTAGGGTTAGGGTTAGGGTGAGGGTTATGGTACGGCTTAGGGTACGGGTTCAGGGAGGGGTTCGGGTAGGCCGTAGGTTATGGGTTAGGGTTAGGGTTAGGGTTAGTGTTAGGGTTAGGGCTCGGTTTAGGGTACGGGTTAGGATTAGGGTACGCGTTAGTGTTAGGGTAGTGGTTAGGGTTAGGGTACGCTTTAGGGTGAGGGTAGTTATTAAACCTATCCCACTCTCTAGATACCCCTTAGCACGTAAAGGAATATTATTTGGGGGTCCAGCCATGGAGAAGAATTTAGACACTAGGAGAAGATAAGGAACACACCCATTATCAAGAAATCACAATATGATTCTCTTTTTAAACTGTTCCTTAAAACACTAGTGCTTAGGAAATCTATTGGAGGCAGAAGCAGTCAAGGGTAGCTTAGGGTTAGGGTTAGGGTTAGGGTGAGGGTTAGGGTACGGCTTACGATACGGGTTCGGGGAGGGGTTCGGGTAGGGCGTAGGGTATGGGTTAGGGTTAGGGTTAGGGCTAGTGTTAGGGTTAGGGCTCGGTTTAGGGTACGGGTTAGGATTAGGGTATGCGTTAGGGTTAGGGTAGGGGTTAAGGTTAGGATACGCATTAGGGTGAGGGTAGTTATTAAACCTATCCCACTCTCTAGATACCCCTTAGCACGGAAAGGAATATTATTTGGGGGTCCAGCCATGGAGAAGAGTTTAGACACGAGGAAAAGATAAGGAACACACCCATTATCAAGAAATCACATTAGGATTCTCTTTTAAACCTGTTCCTTAAATCACTAGTGCTTAGGAAATCTATTGGAGGGAGAAGCCGTCAAGGGTAGCTTAGGGTTAGGGTTAGGGTTAGGGTGAGGGTTAGGGTACGGCTTAGGGTACGGGTTCGGGGAGGGGTTCGGGTAGGGCGTAGGGTATGGGTTAGAGTTAGGGTTAGGGTTAGTGTTAGGGTTAGGGTTAGGGTTAGGGTTAGGGCTCGGTTTAGGGTACGGGTTAGGATTAGGGTACGCGTTAGGGTTAGGGTAGGGGTTAGGGTTAGGGTACGCGTTAGGGTGGGGGTAGTTATTAAACCTATCACACTCTCTAGATACCCCTTAGCACGTAAAGGAATATTATTTGGGGGTCCAGACATGGAGAAGAGTTTAGACACTAGGAGAAGATAAGGAACACACCCATTATCACGAAATCACATTAGGATTCTCTTTTTAACCTGTTCCTTAAAACACTAGTGCTTAGGAAATCTATTGGAGGCAGAAGCAGTCAAGGGTAGCTTAGGGTTAGGGTTAGGGTTAGGGTGAGGGTTAGGGTACGGCTTAGGGTACGGGTTCGGGGAGGGGTTCGGGTAGGGCGTAGGGTATGGGTTAGGGTTAGGGTTAGGGCTAGTGTTAGGGTTAGGGCTCGGTTTAGGGTACAGGTTAGGATTAGGGTACGCGTTAGGGTTAGGGTAGGGATTATGGTTAGGGTACGCGTTAGGGTGGGGGTAGTTATTAAACCTATCACACTCTCTAGATACCCCTTAGCACGTAAAGGACTATTATTTGGGGGTCCAGCCATGGAGAAGAGTTTAGACACGAGGAGAAGATAAGGAACACACCCATTATCAAGAAATCACAATGTGATTCTCTTTTTAAACTGTTCCTTAAAACACTAGTGCTTAGGAAATCTATTGGAGGCAGAAGCCGTCAAGGGTAGCTTAGGGTTAGGGTTAGGGTTAGGGTGAGGGTTAGGGTACGGCTTAGGGTACGGGTTCGGGGAGGGGTTCGGGTAGGCCGTAGGGTATGGGTTAGGGTTAGGGTTAGGGTTAGTGTTAGGGTTAGGGCTCGGTTAAGGGTACGGGTTAGGATTAGGGTACGCGTTAGTGTTAGGGTAGTGGTTAGGGTTAGGGTACGCTTTAGGGTGAGGGTAGTTATTAAACCTATCCCACTCTCTAGATACCCCTTAGCACGTAAAGGAATATTATTTGGGGGTCCAGCCATGGAGAAGAATTTAGACACTAGGAGAAGATAGGGAACACACCCATTATCACGAAATCACATTAGGATTCTCTTTTTAACCTGTTCCTTAAAACACTATTGCTTAGGAAATTTATTGGAGGCAGAAGCCGTCAAGGGTAGCTTAGGGTTAGGATTAGGGTTAGGGTGAGGGTTAGGGTACGGCTTAGGGAACGGGTTCGGTGAGGGGTTCGGGTAGGGCGTAGGGTATGGGTTAGGTTTAGGGTTAGGGTTAGTGTTAGGGTTAGGGCTCGGTTTAGGGTACGGGTTAGGATTAGGGTACGCGTTAGTGTTAGGGTAGGTGTTAGGGTTAGGGTACGCGATAGGGTGAGGTTAGTTATTAAACCTATCCCACTCTCTAGATACCCCTTAGTACGTAAAGGAATATTATTTGGGGGTCCAGCCATGGAGAAGAGTTTAGACACTAGGAGAAGATAAGGAACACACCCATTATCAAGAAATCACATTAGGATTCTCTTTTTAACCTGTTCCTTAAAACACTAGTGCTTAGGAAATCTATTGGAGGCAGAAGCCGTCAAGGGTAGCTTAGGGTTAGGGTTAGGGTTAGGGTGATGGTTAAGGTATGGCTTAGGGTACGGGTTCGGGGAGGGGTTCGGGTAGGGCGTAGGGTATGGGTTAGTGTTAGGGTTAGGGTTAGTGTTAGGGTTAGGGCTCGGTTTAGGGTACGGGTTAGGATTAGGGTACGCGTTAGGGTTAGGGTAGGGGTTATGGTTAGGGTACGCGTTAGGGTGGGGGTAGTTATTAAACCTATCACACTCTCTAGATACCCCTTAGCACGTAAAGGACTATTATTTGGGGGTCCAGCCATGGAGAAGAGTTTAGACACGAGGAGAAGATAAGGAACACACCCATTATCAAGAAATCACAATGTGATTCTCTTTTTAAACTGTTCCTTAAAACACTAGTGCTTAGGAAATCTATTGGAGGCAGAAGCAGTCAAGGGTAGCTTAGGGTTAGGGTTAGGGTTAGGGTGAGGGTTAGGGTACGGCTTAGGGTACGGGTTCGGGGAGGGGTTCGGGTAGGCCGTAGGGTATGGGTTAGGGTTAGGGTTAGGGTTAGTGTTAGGGTTAGGGCTCGGTTAAGGGTACGGGTTAGGATTAGGGTACGCGTTAGTGTTAGGGTAGTGGTTAGGGTTAGGGTACGCTTTAGGGTGGGGGTAGTTATTAAACCTATCCCACTCTCTAGATACCCCTTAGCACGTAAAGGAATATTATTTGGGAGTCCAGCCATGGAGAAGAATTTAGACACTAGGAGAAGATAAGGAACACACCCATTATCAAGAAATCACAATATGATTCTCTCTTTAAACTGTTCCTTAAAACACTAGTGCTTAGGAAATCTATTGGAGGCAGAAGCAGTCAAGGGTAGCTTAGGGTTAGGGTTAGGGTTAGGGTGAGGGTTAGGGTACGGCTTACGATACGGGTTCGGGGAGGGGTTCGGGTAGGGCGTAGGGTATGGGTTAGGGTTAGGGTTAGGGCTAGTGTTAGGGTTAGGGCTCGGTTTAGGGTACGGGTTAGGATTAGGGTATGCGTTAGGGTTAGGGTAGGGGTTAGGGTTAGGATACGCGTTAGGGTGAGGGTAGTTATTAAACCTATCCCACTCTCTAGATACCCCTTAGCACGTAAAAGAATATTATTTGGGGGTCCAGCCATGGAGAAGAGTTTAGACACGAGGAGAAGATAAGGAACACACCCATTATCAAGAAATCACATAAGGATTCTCTTTTTAACATGTTCCTTAAAACACTAGTGCTTAGGAAATCTATTGGAGGCAGAAGCCGTCAAGGGTAGCTTAGGGTTAGGGTTAGGGTTAGGGTGAGGGTTAGGGTACGGCTTAGGGTACGGGTTCGGGGAGGGGTTCGGGTAGGGCGTAGGGTATGGGTTAGGGTTAGGGTTAGGGCTAGTGTTATGGTTAGGGCTCGGTTTAGGGTACAGGTTAGGATTAGGGTACGCGTTAGGGTTAGGGTAGGGGTTAAGGTTAGTGTACGCGTTAGGGTGAGGGTAGTTATTAAACCTATCCCACTCTCTAGATACCCCTTATCACGTACAGGTATATTATTGGGGGTCCAGCCATGGAGAAGAGTTTAGACACTAGGAGAAGATAAGG
Source organism: Balaenoptera acutorostrata (assembly GCF_949987535.1). Taxonomy (NCBI): domain Eukaryota; kingdom Metazoa; phylum Chordata; class Mammalia; order Artiodactyla; family Balaenopteridae; genus Balaenoptera; species Balaenoptera acutorostrata. The sequence goes on along the minus strand of NW_026646094.1, from coordinate 393,051 downwards.
AACACACCCATTATCAAGAAATCACATTAGGATTCTCTTTTTAACCTGTTCCTTAAAACACTAGTGCTTAGGAAATCTATTGGAGGCAGAAGCAGTCAAGGGTAGCTTAGGGTTAGGGTTAGGGTTAGGGTGAGGGTTAGGGTATGGCTTAGGGTACGGGTTCGGTGAGGGGTTCGGGTAGGGCGTAGGCTATTGGTTAGGGTTAGGGTTAGGGTTAGTGTTAGGGTTAGGGCTCGGTTTAGGGTACGGGTTAGGATTAGTGTATGCGTTAGGGTTAGGGTAGGGGTTAGGGTTAGGGTACGCGTTAGGGTTAGGGTAGTTATTAAACCTATCCCACTCTCTAGATACCCCTTAGCACGTAAAGGAATATTATTTGGGGGTCCAGCCATGGAGAAGAGTTTAGACACGAGGAGAAGATAAGGAACACACCCATTATCAAGAAATCACATAAGGATTCTCTTTTTAACATGTTCCTTAAAACACTAGTGCTTAGGAAATCTATTGGAGGCAGAAGCCGTCAAGGGTAGCTTAGGGTTAGGGTTAGGGTTAGGGTGAGGGTTAGGGTACGGCTTAGGGTACGGGTTCGGGGAGGGGTTCGGGTAGGGCGTAGGGTATGGGTTAGGGTTAGGGTTAGGGCTAGTGTTAGGGTTAGGGCTCGGTTTAGGGTACAGGTTAGGATTAGGGTACGCGTTAGGGTTAGGGTAGGGGTTAAGGTTAGTGTACGCGTTAGGGTGAGGGTAGTTATTAAACCTATCCCACTCTCTAGATACCCCTTAGCACGTACAGGTATATTATTGGGGGTCCAGCCATGGAGAAGAGTTTAGACACTAGGAGAAGATAAGGAACACACCCATTATCAAGAAATCACATTAGGATTCTCTTTTTAACCTGTTCCTTAAAACACTAGTGCTTAGGAAATCTATTGGAGGCAGAAGCAGTCAAGGGTAGCTTAGGGTTAGGGTTAGGGTTAGGGTGAGGGTTAGGGTATGGCTTAGGGTACGGGTTCGGGGAGGGGTTCGGGTAGGGCGTAGGGTATGGGTTAGGGTTAGGGTTAGGGTTAGTGTTAGGGTTAGGGCTCGGTTTAGGGTACGGGTTAGGATTAGGGTACGCGTTAGGGTTAGGGTAGGGGTTAGGGTTAGGGTACGCGATAGGGTGAGGTTAGTTCTTAAACCTATCCCACTCTCTAGATACCCCTTAGTACGTAAAGGAATATTATTTGGGGGTCCAGCCATGGAGAAGAGTTTAGACACTAGGAGAAGATAAGGAACACACCCATTATCAAGAAATCACATTAGGATTCTCTTTTTAACCTGTTCCTTAAAACACTAGTGCTTAGGAAATCTATTGGAGGCAAGAAGCAGTCAAGGGTAGCTTAGGGTTAGGGTTAGGGTTAGGGTGAGGGTTAGGGTATGGCTTAGGGTACGGGTTCGGGGAGGCGTTCGGGTAGGGCGTAGGGTATGGGTTAGGGTTATGGTTAGGGTTAGTGTTAGGGTTAGGGCTCGGTTTAGGGTATGGGTTAGGATTAGGGTACGCGTTAGGGTTAGGGTAGGGGTTAGGGTTAGGGTACGCGTTAGGGTGGGGGTAGTTATTAAACCTATCACACTCTCTAGATACCCCTTAGCACGTAAAGGACTATTATTTGGGGGTCCAGCCATGGAGAAGAGTTTAGACACTAGGAGAAGATAAGGAACACACCCATTATCAAGAAATCACAATGTGATTCTCTTTTTAAACTGTTCCTTAAAACACTAGTGCTTAGGAAATCTATTGGAGGCAGAAGCAGTCAAGGGTAGCTTAGGGTTAGGGTTAGGGTTAGGGTGAGGGTTATGGTACGGCTTAGGGTACGGGTTCGGGGAGGGGTTCGGGTAGGCCGTAGGGTATGGGTTAGGGTTAGGGTTAGGGTTAGTGTTAGGGTTAGGGCTCGGTTTAGGGTACGGGTTAGGATTAGGGTACGCGTTAGTGTTAGGGTAGTGGTTAGGGTTAGGGTACGCTTTAGGGTGAGGGTAGTTATTAAACCTATCCCACTCTCTAGATACCCCTTAGCACGTAAAGGAATATTATTTGGGGGTCCAGCCATGGAGAAGAATTTAGACACTAGGAGAAGATAAGGAACACACCCATTATCAAGAAATCACAATATGATTCTCTTTTTAAACTGTTCCTTAAAACACTAGTGCTTAGGAAATCTATTGGAGGCAGAAGCAGTCAAGGGTAGCTTAGGGTTAGGGTTAGGGTTAGGGTGAGGGTTAGGGTACGGCTTACGATACGGGTTCGGGGAGGGGTTCGGGTAGGGCGTAGGGTATGGGTTAGGGTTAGGGTTAGGGCTAGTGTTAGGGTTAGGGCTCGGATTAGGGTACGGGTTAGGATTAGGGTATGCGTTAGGGTTAGGGCAGGGGTTAGGGTTAGGATACGCGTTAGGGTGAGGGTAGTTATTAAACCTATCCCACTCCCTAGATACCCCTTAGCACGTAAAGGAATATTATTTGGGGGTCCAGCCATGGAGAAGAGTTTAGACACGAGGAAAAGATAAGGAACACACCCATTATCAAGAAATCACATTAGGATTCTCTTTTAAACCTGTTCCTTAAATCACTAGTGCTTAGGAAATCTATTGGAGGCAGAAGCCGTCAAGGGTAGCTTAGGGTTAGGGTTAGGGTTAGGGTGAGGGTTAGGGTACGGCTTAGGGTATGGGTTCGGGGAGGGGTTCGGGTAGGGCGTAGGGTATGGGGTAGAGTTAGGGTTAGGTTTAGTGTTAGGGTTAGGGTTAGGGTTAGGGTTAGGGCTCGGTTTAGGGTACGGGTTAGGATTAGGGTACGCGTTAGGGTTAGGGTAGGGGTTAGGGTTAGGGTACGCGTTAGGGTGGGGGTAGTTATTAAACCTATCACACTCTCTAGATACCCCTTAGCACGTAAAGGAATATTATTTGGGGGTCCAGACATGGACAAGAGTTTAGACACTAGGAGAAGATAAGGAACACACCCATTATCAAGAAATCACATTAGGATTCTCTTTTTAACCTGTTCCTTAAAACACTAGTGCTTAGGAAATCTATTGGAGGCAGAAGCAGTCAAGGGTAGCTTAGGGTTAGGGTTAGGGTTAGGGTGAGGGTTAGGGTATGGCTTAGGGTACGGGTTCGGGGAGGGGTTCGGGTAGGGCGTAGGCTATGGGTTAGGGTTAGGGTTAGGGTTAGTGTTACGGTTAGGGCTCGGTTTAGGGTACGGGTTAGGATTAGTGTATGCGTTAGGGTTAGGGTAGGGGTTAGGGTTAGAGTACGCGTTAGGGTGAGGGGAGTTATTAAACCTATCCCACTCTCTAGATACCCCTTAGCACGTAAAGGAATATTATTTGGGGGTCCAGCCATGGAGAAGAGTTTAGACATGAGGAGAAGATAAGGAACACACCCATTATCAAGAAATCACATTAGGATTCTCTTTTTAACATGTTCCTTAAAACACTAGTGCTTAGGATATCTATTGGAGGCAGAAGCCGTCAAGGGTAGCTTAGGGTTAGGGTTAGGGTTAGGGTGAGGGTTAGGGTACGGCTTAGGGTACGGGTTCGGGGAGGGGTTCGGGTAGGGCGTAGGGTATGGGTTAGGGTTAGGGTTAGGGCTAGTGTTAGGGTTAGGGCTCGGTTTAGGGTACAGGTTAGGATTAGGGTACGCGTTAGGGTTAGGGTAGGGGTTAAGGTTACTGTACGCGTTAGGGTGAGGGTAGTTATTAAACCTATCCCACTCTCTAGATACCCCTTAGCACGTACAGGTATATTATTGGGGGTCCAGCCATGGAGAAGAGTTTAGACACTAGGAGAAGATAAGGAACACACCCATTATCAAGAAATCACATTAGGATTCTCTTTTTAACCTGTCTCTTAAAACACTAGTGCTTAGGAAATCTATTGGAGGCAGAAGCCGTCAAGGGTAGCTTAGGGTTAGGGTTAGGGTTAGGGTGAGGGTTAGGGTATGGCTTAGGGTACGGCTTCGGGGAGGGGTTCGGGTAGGGCGTAGGGTATGGGTTAGGTTTAGGGTTAGGGTTAGTGTTAGGGTTAGGGCTCGGTTTAGGGTACGGGTTAGGATTAGGGTACGCGTTAGGGTTACGGTAGGGGTTAGGGTTAGGGTACGCGTTAGGGTGGGGGTAGTTATTAAACCTATCACACTCTCTAGATACCCCTTAGCATGTAAAGGACTATTATTTGGGGGTCCAGTCATGGAGAAGGGTTTAGACACTAGGAGAAGATAAGGAACACACCCATTATCAAGAAATCACATTAGGATTCTCTTTTTAACCTGTTCCTTAAAACACTAGTGCTTAGGAAATCTATTGGAGGCAGAAGCAGTCAAGGGTAGCTTAGGGTTAGGGTTAGGGTTAGGGTGAGGGTTAGGGAATGGCTTAGGGTACGGGTTCGGGGAGGGGTTCGGGTAGGGCGTAGGCTATGGGTTAGGGTTAGGGTTAGGGTTAGTGTTAGGGTTAGGGCTCGGTTTAGGGTACGGGTTAGGATTAGTGTATGCGTTAGGGTTAGGGTAGGGGTTAGGGTTAGGGTACGCGTTAGGGTGAGGGTAGTTATTAAACCTATCCCACTCTCTAGATACCCCTTAGCACGTAAAGGAATATTATTTGGGGGTCCAGCCATGGAGAAGAGTTTAGACACGAGGAGAAGATAAGGAACACACCCATTATCAAGAAATCACATAAGGATTCTCTTTTTAACATGTTCCTTAAAACACTAGTGCTTAAGAAATCTATTGGAGGCAGAAGCCGTCAAGGGTAGCTTAGGGTTAGGGTTAGGGTTAGGGTGAGGGTTAGGGTACGGCTTAGGGTACGGGTTCGGGGAGGGGTTCGGGTAGGGCGTAGGGTATGGGTTAGGGTTAGGGTTAGGGCTAGTGTTAGGGTTAGGGCTCGGTTTAGGGTACAGGTTAGGATTAGGGTACGCGTTAGGGTTAGGGTAGGGGTTAAGGTTAGTGTACGCGTTAGGGTGTGGGTAGTTATTAAACCTATCCCACTCTCTAGATACCCCTTAGCACGTACAGGTATATTATTGGGGGTCCAGCCATGGAGAAGAGTTTAGACACTAGGAGAAGATAAGGAACACACCCATTATCAAGAAATCACATTAGGATTCTCTTTTTAACCTGTTCCTTAAAACACTAGTGCTTAGGAAATCTATTGGAGGCAGAAGCAGTCAAGGGTAGCTTAGGGTTAGGGTTAGGGTTAGGGTGAGGGTTAGGGTATGGCTTAGGGTACGGGTTCGGGGAGGTGTTCGGGTAGGGCGTAGGCTACGGGTTAGGGTTAGGGTTAGGGTTAGTGTTAGGGTTAGGGCTCGGTTTAGGGTACGGGTTAGGATTAGTGTATGCGTTAGGGTTAGGGTAGGGGTTAGGGTTAGGGTACGCGTTAGGGTGAGGGTAGTTATTAAACCTATCCCACTCTCTAGATACCCCTTAGCACGTAAAGGAATATTATTTGGGGGTCCAGCCATGGAGAAGAGTTTAGACATGAGGAGAAGATAAGGAACACACCCATTATCAAGAAATCACATTAGGATTCTCTTTTTAACATGTTCCTTAAAACACTAGTGCTTAGGAAATCTATTGGAGGCAGAAGCCGTCAAGGGTAGCTTAGGGTTAGGGTTAGGGTTAGGGTGAGGGTTAGGGTACGGCTTAGGGTACGGGTTCGGGGAGGGGTTCGGGTAGGGCGTAGGGTATGGGTTAGGGTTAGGGTTAGGGCTAGTGTTAGGGTTAGGGCTCGGTTTAGGGTACAGGTTAGGATTAGGGTACGCGTTAGGGTTAGGGTAGGGGTTAAGGTTAGTGTACGCGTTAGGGTGAGGGTAGTTATTAAACCTATCCCACTCTCTAGATACCCCTTAGCACGTACAGGTATATTATTGGGGGTCCAGCCATGGAGAAGAGTTTAGACACTAGGAGAAGATAAGGAACACACCCATTATCAAGAAATCACATTAGGATTCTCTTTTTAACCTGTTCCTTAAAACACTAGTGCTTAGGAAATCTATTGGAGGCAGAAGCAGTCAAGGGTAGCTTAGGGTTAGGGTTAGGGTTAGGGTGAGGGTTAGGGTATGGCTTAGGGTACGGGTTCGGGGAGGGGTTCGGGTAGGGCGTAGGGTATGGGTTAGGGTTAGGGTTAGGGCTAGTGTTAGGGTTAGGGCTCGGTTTAGGGTACGGGTTAGGATTAGGGTATGCGTTAGGGTTAGGGTAGGGGTTAGGGTTAGGATACGCGTAAGGGTGAGGGTAGTTATTAAACCTATCCCACTCTCTAGATACCCCTTAGCACGTAAAGGAATATTATTTGGGGGTCCAGCCATGGAGAAGAGTTTAGACACGAGGAAAAGATAAGGAACACACCCATTATCAAGAAATCACATTAGGATTCTCTTTTAAACCTGTTCCTTAAATCACTAGTGCTTAGGAAATCTATTGGAGGCAGAAGCCGTCAAGGGTAGCTTAGGGTTAGGGTTAGGGTTAGGGTGAGGGTTAGGGTACGGCTTAGGGTACGGGTTCGGGGAGGGGTTCGGGTAGGGCGTAGGGTATGGGTTAGAGTTAGGGTTAGGGTTAGTGTTAGGGTTAGGCCTCGGTTTAGGGTACGGGTTAGGATTAGGGTACGCGTTAGTGTTAGGGTAGGGGTTAGGGTTAGGGTACGCGTTAGGGTGGGGGTAGTTATTAAACCTATCCCACTCTCTAGATACCCCTTAGCACGTAAAGGAATATTATTTGGGGGTCCAGCCATGGAGAAGAGTTTAGACACGAGGAGAAGATAAGGAACACACCCATTATCAAGAAATCACATAAGGATTCTCTTTTTAACATGTTCCTTAAAACACTAGTGCTTAGGAAATCTATTGGAGGCAGAAGCCGTCAAGGGTAGCTTAGGGTTAGGGTTAGGGTTAGGGTGAGGGTTAGGGTACGGCTTAGGGTACGGGTTCGGGGAGGGGTTCGGGTAGGGCGTAGGGTATGGGTTAGGGTTAGGGTTAGGGCTAGTGTTAGGGTTAGGGCTCGGTTTAGGGTACAGGTTAGGATTAGGGTACGCGTTAGGGTTAGGGTAGGGGTTAAGGTTAGTGTACGCGTTAGGGTGAGGGTAGTTATTAAACCTATCCCACTCTCTAGATACCCCTTAGCACGTACAGGTATATTATTGGGGGTCCAGCCATGGAGAAGAGTTTAGACACTAGGAGAAGATAAGGAACACACCCATTATCACGAAATCACATTAGGATTCTCTTTTTAACCTGTTCCTTAAAACACTATTGCTTAGGAAATCTATTGGAGGCAGAAGCCGTCAAGGGTAGCTTAGGGTTAGGATTAGGGTTAGGGTGAGGGTTAGGGTACGGCTTAGGGTACGGGTTCGGTGAGGGGTTCGGGTAGGGCGTAGGGTATGGGTTATGGTTAGGGTTAGGGTTAGTGTTAGGGTTAGGGCTCGGTTTAGGGTACGGGTTAGGATTAGGGTACGTGTTAGTGTTAGGGTAGGTGTTAGGGTTAGGGTACGCGAGAGGGTGAGGTTAGTTATTAAACCTATCCCACTCTCTAGATACCCTTTAGTACGTAAAGGAATATTATTTGGGGGTCCAGCCATGGAGAAGAATTTAGACACTAGGAGAAGATAAGGAACACACCCATTATCAAGAAATCACATTAGGATTCTCTTTTTAACCTGTTCCTTAAAACACTAGTGCTTAGGAAATCTATTGGAGGCAGAAGCCGTCAAGGGTAGCTTAGGGTTAGGGTTAGGGTTAGGGTGAGGGTTAGGGTATGGCTTAGGGTACGGGTTCGGGGAGGGGTTCGGGTAGGGCGCAGGGTATGGGTTAGGGTTAGGGTTAGGGTTAGTGTTAGGGTGAGGGCTCGGTTTAGGGTACGGGTTAGGATTAGGGTACGCGTTAGGGTTAGGGTAGGGGTTATGGTTAGGGTACGCGTTAGGGTGGGGGTAGTTATTAAACCTATCACACTCTCTAGATACCCCTTAGCACGTAAAGTACTATTATTTGGGGGTCCAGCCATGGAGAAGAGTTTAGACACGAGGAGAAGATAAGGAACACACCCATTATCAAGAAATCACAATGTGATTCTCTTTTTAAACTGTTCCTTAAAACACTAGTGCTTAGGAAATCTATTGGAGGCAGAAGCAGTCAAGGGTAGCTTAGGGTTAGGGTTAGGGTTAGGGTGAGGGTTATGGTACGGCTTAGGGTACGGGTTCAGGGAGGGGTTCGGGTAGGCCGTAGGTTATGGGTTAGGGTTAGGGTTAGGGTTAGTGTTAGGGTTAGGGCTCGGTTTAGGGTACGGGTTAGGATTAGGGTACGCGTTAGTGTTAGGGTAGTGGTTAGGGTTAGGGTACGCTTTAGGGTGAGGGTAGTTATTAAACCTATCCCACTCTCTAGATACCCCTTAGCACGTAAAGGAATATTATTTGGGGGTCCAGCCATGGAGAAGAATTTAGACACTAGGAGAAGATAAGGAACACACCCATTATCAAGAAATCACAATATGATTCTCTTTTTAAACTGTTCCTTAAAACACTAGTGCTTAGGAAATCTATTGGAGGCAGAAGCAGTCAAGGGTAGCTTAGGGTTAGGGTTAGGGTTAGGGTGAGGGTTAGGGTACGGCTTACGATACGGGTTCGGGGAGGGGTTCGGGTAGGGCGTAGGGTATGGGTTAGGGTTAGGGTTAGGGCTAGTGTTAGGGTTAGGGCTCGGTTTAGGGTACGGGTTAGGATTAGGGTATGCGTTAGGGTTAGGGTAGGGGTTAGGGTTAGGATACGCATTAGGGTGAGGGTAGTTATTAAACCTATCCCACTCTCTAGATACCCCTTAGCACGGAAAGGAATATTATTTGGGGGTCCAGCCATGGAGAAGAGTTTAGACACGAGGAAAAGATAAGGAACACACCCATTATCAAGAAATCACATTAGGATTCTCTTTTAAACCTGTTCCTTAAATCACTAGTGCTTAGGAAATCTATTGGAGGGAGAAGCCGTCAAGGGTAGCTTAGGGTTAGGGTTAGGGTTAGGGTGAGGGTTAGGTTACGGCTTAGGGTACGGGTTCGGGGAGGGGTTCGGGTAGGGCGTAGGGTATGGGTTAGAGTTAGGGTTAGGGTTAGTGTTAGGGTTAGGGTTAGGGTTAGGGTTAGGGCTCGGTTTAGGGTACGGGTTAGGATTAGGGTACGCGTTAGGGTTAGGGTAGGGGTTAGGGTTAGGGTACGCGTTAGGGTGGGGGTAGTTATTAAACCTATCACACTCTCTAGATACCCCTTAGCACGTAAAGGAATATTATTTGGGGGTCCAGACATGGAGAAGAGTTTAGACACTAGGAGAAGATAAGGAACACACCCATTATCACGAAATCACATTAGGATTCTCTTTTTAACCTGTTCCTTAAAACACTAGTGCTTAGGAAATCTATTGGAGGCAGAAGCCGTCAAGGGTAGCTTAGGGTTAGGGTTAGGGTTAGGGTGAGGGTTAGGGTACGGCTTAGGGTACGGGTTCGGGGAGGGGTTCGGGTAGGGCGTAGGGTATGGGTTAGGGTTAGGGTTAGGGCTAGTGTTAGGGTTAGGGCTCGGTTTAGGGTACAGGTTAGGATTAGGGTACGCGTTAGGGTTAGGGTAGGGATTATGGTTAGGGTACGCGTTAGGGTGGGGGTAGTTATTAAACCTATCACACTCTCTAGATACCCCTTAGCACGTAAAGGACTATTATTTGGGGGTCCAGCCATGGAGAAGAGTTTAGACACGAGGAGAAGATAAGGAACACACCCATTATCAAGAAATCACAATGTGATTCTCTTTTTAAACTGTTCCTTAAAACACTAGTGCTTAGGAAATCTATTGGAGGCAGAAGCAGTCAAGGGTAGCTTAGGGTTAGGGTTAGGGTTAGGGTGAGGGTTAGGGTACGGCTTAGGGTACGGGTTCGGGGAGGGGTTCGGGTAGGCCGTAGGGTATGGGTTAGGGTTAGGGTTAGGGTTAGTGTTAGGGTTAGGTCTCGGTTAAGGGTACGGGTTAGGATTAGGGTACGCGTTAGTGTTAGGGTAGTGGTTAGGGTTAGGGTACGCTTTAGGGTGAGGGTAGTTATTAAACCTATCCCACTCTCTAGATACCCCTTAGCACGTAAAGGAATATTATTTGGGGGTCCAGCCATGGAGAAGAATTTAGACACTAGGAGAAGATAAGGAACACACCCATTATCAAGAAATCACAATATGATTCTCTTTTTAAACTGTTCCTTAAAACACTAGTGCTTAGGAAATCTATTGGAGGCAGAAGCAGTCAAGGGTAGCTTAGGGTTAGGGTTAGGGTTAGGGTGAGGGTTAGGGTACGGCTTACGATACGGGTTCGGGGAGGGGTTCGGGTAGGGCGTAGGGTATGGGTTAGGGTTAGGGTTAGGGCTAGTGTTAGGGTTAGGGCTCGGTTTAGGGTACGGGTTAGGATTAGGGTATGCGTTAGGGTTAGGGTAGGGGTTAGGGTTAGGATACGCTTTAGGGTGAGGGTAGTTATTAAACCTATCCCACTCTCTAGATACCCCTTAGCACGTAAGGGAATATTATTTGGGGGTCCAGCCATGGAGAAGAGTTTAGACACGAGGAGAAGATAAGGAACACACCCATTATGAAGAAATCACATAAGGATTCTCTTTTTAACATGTTTCTTAAAACACTAGTGCTTAGGAAATCTATTGGAGGCAGAAGCCGTCAAGGGTAGCTTAGGGTTAGGGTTAGGGTTAGGGTGAGGGTTAGGGTACGGCTTAGGGTACGGGTTCGGGGAGGGGTTCGGGTAGGGCGTAGGGTATGGGTTAGGGTTAGTGTTAGGGCTAGTGTTAGGGTTAGGGCTCGGTTTAGGGTACAGGTTAGGATTAGGGTACGCGTTAGGGTTAGGGTAGGGGTTAAGGTTAGTGTACGCGTTAGGGTGAGGGTAGTTATTAAACCTATCCCACTCTCTGGATACCCCTTAGCACATACAGGTATATTATTGGGGGTCCAGCCATGGAGAAGAGTTTAGACACTAGGAGAAGATAAGGAACACACCCATTATCAAGAAATCACATTAGGATTCTCTTTTTAACCTGTTCCTTAAAACACTAGTGCTTAGGAAATCTATTGGAGGCAGAAGCAGTCAAGGGTAGCTTAGGGTTAGGGTTAGGGTTAGGGTGAGGGTTAGGGTATGGCTTAGGGTACGGGTTCGGGGAGGGGTTCGGGTAGGGCGTAGGGTATGGGTTAGGGTTAGGGTTAGGGTTAGTGTTAGGGTTAGGGCTCCGTTTAGGGTATGGGTTAGGATTAGGGTACGCGTTAGGGTTAGGGTAGGGGTTAGGGTTAGGGTACGCGTTAGGGTGGGGTTAGTTATTAAACCTATCACACTTTCTAGATACCCCTTAGCACGTAAAGGAATATTATTTGGGGGTCCAGCCATGGAGAAGAGTTTAGACACTAGGAGAAGATAAGGAACACACCCATTATCACGAAATCACATTAGGATTCTCTTTTTAACCTGTTCCTTAAAACACTATTGCTTAGGAAATTTATTGGAGGCAGAAGCCGTCAAGGGTAGCTTAGGGTTAGGATTAGGGTTAGGGTGAGGGTTAGGGTACGGCTTAGGGAACGGGTTCGGTGAGGGGTTCGGGTAGGGCGTAGGGTATGGGTTAGGTTTAGGGTTAGGGTTAGTGTTAGGGTTAGGGCTCGGTTTAGGGTACGGGTTAGGATTAGGGTACGCGTTAGTGTTAGGGTAGGTGTTAGGGTTAGGGTACGCGATAGGGTGAGGTTAGTTATTAAACCTATCCCACTCTCTAGATACCCCTTAGTACGTAAAGGAATATTATTTGGGGGTCCAGCCATGGAGAAGAGTTTAGACACTAGGAGAAGATAAGGAACACACCCATTATCAAGAAATCACATTAGGATTCTCTTTTTAACCTGTTCCTTAAAACACTAGTGCTTAGGAAATCTATTGGAGGCAGAAGCCGTCAAGGGTAGCTTAGGGTTAGGGTTAGGGTTAGGGTGATGGTTAAGGTATGGCTTAGGGTACGGGTTCGGGGAGTGGTTCGGGTAGGGCGTAGGGTATGGGTTAGGGTTAGGGTTAGGGTTAGTGTTAGGGTTAGGGCTCGGTTTAGGGTACGGGTTAGGATTAGGGTACGCGTTAGGGTTAGGGTAGGGGTTATGCTTAGTGTACGCGTTAGGGTGGGGGTAGTTATTAAACCTATCACACTCTCTAGATACCCCTTAGCACGTACAGGTATATTATTGGGGGTCCAGCCATGGAGAAGAGTTTAGACACTAGGAGAAGATAAGGAACACACCCATTATCAAGAAATCACATTAGGATTCTCTTTTTAACCTGTTCCTTAAAACACTAGTGCTTAGGAAATCTATTGGAGGCAGAAGCAGTCAAGGGTAGCTTAGGGTTAGGGTTAGGGTTAGGGTGAGGGTTAGGGTATGGCTTAGGGTACGGGTTCGGGGAGGGGTTCGGGTAGGGCGTAGGCTATGGGTTAGGGTTAGGGTTAGGGTTAGTGTTAGGGTTAGGGCTCGGTTTAGGGTACGGGTTAGGATTAGTGTATGCGTTAGGGTTAGGGTAGGGGTTAGGGTTAGGGTACGCGTTAGGGTGAGGGTAGTTATTAAACCTATCCCACTCTCTAGATACCCCTTAGCACGTACAGGTATATTATTGGGGGTCCAGCCATGGAGAAGAGTTTAGACACTAGGAGAAGATAAGGAACACACCCATTATCAAGAAATCACATTAGGATTCTCTTTTTAACCTGTTCCTTAAACACTAGTGCTTAGGAAATCTATTGGAGGCAGAAGCAGTCAAGGGTAGCTTAGGGTTAGGGTTAGGGTTAGGGTGAGGGTTAGGGTATAGCTTAGGGTACGGGTTCGGGGAGGGGTTCGGGTAGGGCGTAGGGTATGGGTTAGGGTTAGGGTTAGGGTTAGTGTTAGGGTTAGGGCTCGGTTTAGGGTACGGGTTAGGATTAGGGTACGCGTTAGGGTTAGGGTAGGGGTTAGGGTTAGGGTACGCGATAGGGTGAGGTTAGTTCTTAAACCTATCCCACTCTCTAGATACCCCTTAGTACGTAAAGGAATATTATTTGGGGGTCCAGCCATGGAGAAGAGTTTAGACACTAGGAGAAGATAAGGAACACACCCATTATCAAGAAATCACATTAGGATTCTCTTTTTAACCTGTTCCTTAAAACACTAGTGCTTAGGAAATCTATTGGAGGCAGAAGCAGTCAAGGATAGCTTAGGGTTAGGGTTAGGGTTAGGGTGAGGGTTAGGGTATGGCTTAGGGTACGGGTTCGGGGAGGGGTTCGGGTAGGGCGTAGGCTATGGGTTAGGGTTAGGGTTAGGGTTAGTGTTAGGGTTAGGGCTCGGTTTAGGGTACGGGTTAGGATTAGTGTATGCGTTAGGTTTAGGGTAGGGGTTAGGGTTAGGGTACGCGTTAGGGTGAGGGTAGTTATTAAACCTATCCCACTCTCTAGATACCCCTTAGCACGTAAAGGAATATTATTTGGGGGTCCAGCCATGGAGAAGAGTTTAGACACGAGGAGAAGATAAGGAACTCACCCATTATCAAGAAATCACATAAGGATTCTCTTTTTAACATGTTCCTTAAAACACTAGTGCTTAGGTAATCTATTGGAGGCAGAAGCCGTCAAGGGTAGCTTAGGGTTAGGGTTAGGGTTAGGGTGAGGGTTAGGGTACGGCTTAGGGTACGGGTTCGGTGAGGGGTTCGGGTAGGGCGTAGGGTATGGGTTAGGGTTAGGGTTAGGGCTAGTGTTAGGGTTAGGGCTCGGTTTAGGGTACAGGTTAGGATTAGGGTACGCATTAGGGTTAGGGTAGGGGTTAAGGTTAGTGTACGCGTTAGGGTGAGGGTAGTTATTAAACCTATCCCACTCTCTAGAAACCCCTTAGCACGTACAGGTATATTATTGGGGGTCCAGCCATGGAGAAGAGTTTAGACACTAGGAGAAGATAAGGAACACACCCATTATCAAGAAATCACATTAGGATTCTCTTTTTAACCTGTTCCTTAAAACACTAGTGCTTAGGAAATCTATTGGAGGCAGAAGCAGTCAAGGGTAGCTTAGGGTTAGGCTTAGGGTTAGGGTGAATGTTAGGGTATGGCTTAGGGTACGGGTTCGGGGAGGGGTTCGGGTAGGGCGTAGGCTATGGGTTAGGGTTAGGGTTAGGGTTAGTGTTAGGGTTAGGGCTCGGTTTAGAGTACGGGTTAGGATTAGTGTATGCGTTAGGGTTAGGGTAGGGGTTAGGTTTAGGGTACGCGTTAGGGTGAGGGTAGTTATTAAACCTATCCCACTCTCTAGATACCCCTTAGCACGTAAAGGAATATTATTTGGGGGTCCAGCCATGGAGAAGAGTTTAGACATGAGGAGAAGATAAGGAACACACCCATTATCAAGAAATCACATTAGGATTCTCTTTTTAACATGTTCCTTAAAACACTAGTGCTTAGGAAATCTATTGGAGGCAGAATCCGTCAAGGGTAGCTTAGGGTTAGGGTTAGGGTTAGGGTGAGGGTTAGGGTACGGCTTAGGGTACGGGTTCGGGGAGGGGTTCGGGTAGGGCGTAGGGTATGGGTTAGGGTTAGGGTTAGGGCTAGTGTTAGGGTTAGGGCTCGGTTTAGGGTACAGGTTAGGATTAGGGTACGCGTTAGGGTTAGGGTAGGGGTTAAGGTTAGTGTACGCGTTAGGGTGAGGGTAGTTATTAAACCTATCCCACTCTCTAGATACCCCTTAGCACGTACAGGTATATTATTGGGGGTCCAGCCATGGAGAAGAGTTTAGACACTAGGAGAAGATAAGGAACACACCCATTATCAAGAAATCACATTAGGATTCTCTTTTTAACCTGTTCCTTAAAACACTAGTGCTTAGGAAATCTATTGGAGGCAGAAGCAGTCAAGGGTAGCTTAGGGTTAGGGTTAGGGTTAGGGTGAGGGTTACGGTATGGCTTAGGGTACGGGTTCGGGGACGGGTTCGGGTAGGGCGTAGGGTATGGGTTAGGGTTAGGGTTAGGGTTAGTGTTAGGGTTAGGGCTCGGTTTAGGGTACGGGTTAGGATTAGGGTACGCGTTAGGGTTAGGGTAGGGGTTAGGGTTAGGGTACGCGATAGGGTGAGGTTAGTTCTTAAACCTATCCCACTCTCTAGATACCCCTTAGTACGTAAAGGAATATTATTTGGGGGTCCAGCCATGGAGAAGAGTTTAGACACTAGGAGAAGATAAGGAACACACCCATTATCAAGAAATCACATTAGGATTCTCTTTTTAACCTGTCTCTTAAAACACTAGTGCTTAGGAAATCTATTGGAGGCAGAAGCCGTCAAGGGTAGCTTAGGGTTAGGGTTAGGGTTAGGGTGAGGGTTAGGGTATGGCTTAGGGTTCGGCTTCGGGGAGGGATTCGGGTAGGGCGTAGGGTATGGTTTAGGGTTAGGGTTAGGGTTAGTGTTAGGGTTAGGGCTCGGTTTAGGGTACGGGTTAGGATTAGGGTACGCGTTAGGGTTAGGGTAGGGGTTAGGGTTAGGGTACGCGTTAGGGTGAGGGTAGTTATTAAACCTATCCCACTCTCTAGATACCCCTTAGCACGTAAAGGAATATTATTTGGGGGTCCAGCCATGGAGAAGAGTTTAGAAACGAGGAGAAGATAAGGAACACACCCATTATCAAGAAATCACATAAGGATTCTCTTTTTAACATGTTCCTTAAAACACTAGTGCTTAGGAAATCTATTGGAGGCAGAAGC
Source organism: Balaenoptera acutorostrata (assembly GCF_949987535.1). Lineage (NCBI taxonomy): Eukaryota > Metazoa > Chordata > Mammalia > Artiodactyla > Balaenopteridae > Balaenoptera > Balaenoptera acutorostrata. The sequence goes on along the minus strand of NW_026646094.1, from coordinate 377,318 downwards.
CGTCAAGGGTAGCTTAGGGTTAGGGTTAGGGTTAGGGTGTGGGTTAGGGTACGGCTTAGGGTACGGGTTCGGGGAGGGGTTCGGGTAGGGCGTAGGGTATGGGTTAGGGTTAGGGTTAGGGCTAGTGTTAGGGTTAGGGCTCGGTTTAGGGTACAGGTTAGGATTAGGGTACGCGTTAGGGTTAGGGTAGGGGTTAAGGTTAGTGTACGCGTTAGGGTGAGGGTAGTTATTAAACCTATCCCACTCTCTAGATACCCCTTAGCACGTACAGGTATATTATTGGGGGTCCAGCCATGGAGAAGAGTTTAGACACTAGGAGAAGATAAGGAACACACCCATTATCAAGAAATCACATTAGGATTCTCTTTTTAACCTGTTCCTTAAAACACTAGTGCTTAGGAAATCTATTGGAGGCAGAAGCCGTCAAGGGTAGCTTAGGGTTAGGGTTAGGGTTAGGGTGAGGGTTAGGGTATGGCTTAGGGTACGGGTTCGGGGAGGGGTTCGGGTAGGGCGTAGGGTATGGGTTAGGGTTAGGGTTAGTGTTAGTGTTAGGGTTAGGGCTCGGTTTAGGGTACGGGTTAGGATTAGGGTACGCGTTAGGGTTAGGGTAGGGGTTATGGTTAGGGTACGCGTTAGGGTGGGGGTAGTTATTAAACCTATCACACTCTCTAGATACCCCTTAGCACGTAAAGGACTATTATTTGGGGGTCCAGCCATGGAGAAGAGTTTAGACACGAGGAGAAGATAAGGAACACACCCATTATCAAGAAATCACAATGTGATTCTCTTTTTAAACTGTTCCTTAAAACACTAGTGCTTAGGAAATCTATTGGAGGCAGAAGCAGTCAAGGGTAGCTTAGGGTTAGGGTTAGGGTTAGGGTGAGGGTTATGGTACGGCTTAGGGTACGGGTTCGGGGAAGGGTTCGGGTAGGCCGTAGGGTATGGGTTAGGGTTAGGGTTAGGGTTAGTGTTAGGGTTAGGGCTCGGTTTAGGGTACGGGTTAGGATTAGGGTACGCGTTAGTGTTAGGGTAGTGGTTAGGGTTAGGGTACGCTTTAGGGTGAGGGTAGTTATTAAACCTATCCCACTCTCTAGATACCCCTTAGCACGTAAAGGAATATTATTTGGGGGTCCAGCCATGGAGAAGAATTTAGACACTAGGAGAAGATAAGGAACACACCCATTATCAAGAAATCACAATATGATTCTCTTTTTAAACTGTTCCTTAAAACACTAGTGCTTAGGAAATCTATTGGAGGCAGAAGCAGTCAAGGGTAGCTTAGGGTTAGGGTTAGGGTTAGGGTGAGGGTTAGGGTACGGCTTACGATACGGGTTCGGGGAGGGGTTCGGGTAGGGCGTAGGGTATGGGTTAGGGTTAGGGTTAGGGCTAGTGTTAGGGTTAGGGCTCGGTTTAGGGTACGGGTTAGGATTAGGGTACACGTTAGGGTTCGGGTAGGGGTTAGGGTTAGGGTACGCGTTAGGGTGAGGGTAGTTATTAAACCTATCCCACTCTCTAGATACCCCTTAGCACGTAAAGGAATATTATTTGGGGGTCCAGCCATGGATAAGAGTTTAGACACGAGGAGAAGATAAGGAACACACGCATTATCAAGAAATCACATTAGGATTCTCTTTTTAACCTGTTCCTTAAAACACTAGTGCTTAGGAAATCTATTGGAGGCAGAAGCCGTCAAGGGTAGCTTAGGGTTAGGGTTAGGGTTAGGGTGAGGGTTAGGGTACGGTTTAGGGTACGGGTTCAGGGAGGGGTTCGGGTAGGGCGTAGGGTATGGGTTAGGGTTAGGGTTAGGGTTAGTGTTAGGGTTAGGGCTCGGTTTAGGGTACGGGTTAGGATTAGGGTACGCGCTAAGGTTAGGGTAGGGGTTAGGGTTAGGGTACGCGTTAGGGTGAGGGTAGTTATTAAACCTATCACACTCTCTAGATACCCCTTAGCACATAAAGGAATATTATTTGGGGGTCCAGCCATGGAGAAGAGTTTAGACACGAGGAGAAGATAAGGAACACACCCATTATCAAGAAATCACATTAGGATTCTCTTTTTAACCTGTTCCTTAAAACACTAGTGCTTAGGAAATCTATTGGAGGCAGAAGCCGTCAAGGGTAGCTTAGGGTTAGGGTTAGGGTTAGGGTGAGGTTTAGGGTATGGCTTAGGGTACGGGTTCGGGGAGGGGTTCGGGTAGGGCGTAGGCTATGGGTTAGGGTTAGGGTTAGGGTTAGTGTTAGGGTTAGGGCTCGGTTTAGGGTACGGGTTAGGATTAGTGTATGCGTTAGGGTTAGGGTAGGGGTTAGGGTTAGGGTACGCGTTAGGGTGAGGGTAGTTATTAAACCTATCCCACTCTCTAGATACCCCTTAGCACGTAAAGGAATATTATTTGGGGGTCCAGCCATGGAGAAGAGTTTAGAAACGAGGAGAAGATAAGGAACACACCCATTATCAAGAAATCACATAAGGATTCTCTTTTTAACATGTTCCTTAAAACACTAGTGCTTAGGAAATCTATTGGAGGCAGAAGCCGTCAAGGGTAGCTTAGGGTTAGGGTTAGGGTTAGGGTGTGGGTTAGGGTACGGCTTAGGGTACGGGTTCGGGGAGGGGTTCGGGTAGGGCGTAGGGTATGGGTTAGGGTTAGGGTTAGGGCTAGTGTTAGGGTTAGGGCTCGGTTTAGGGTACAGGTTAGGATTAGGGTACGCGTTAGGGTTAGGGTAGGGGTTAAGGTTAGTGTACGCGTTAGGGTGAGGGTAGTTATTAAACCTATCCCACTCTCTAGATAACCCTTAGCACGTACAGGTATATTATTGGGGGTCCAGCCATGGAGAAGAGTTTAGACACTAGGAGAAGATAAGGAACACACCCATTATCAAGAAATCACATTAGGATTCTCTTTTTAACATGTTCCTTAAAACACTAGTGCTTAGGAAATCTATTGGAGGCAGAAGCCGTCAAGGGTAGCTTAGGGTTAGGGTTAGGGTTAGGGTGAGGGTTAGGGTATGGCTTAGGGTACGGGTTCGGGGAGGGGTTCGGGTAGGGCGTAGGGTATGGGTTAGGGTTAGGGTTAGTGTTAGTGTTAGGGTTAGGGCTCGGTTTAGGGTACGGGTTAGGATTAAGGTACGCGTTAGGGTTAGGGTAGGGGTTATGGTTAGGGTACGCGTTAGGGTGGGGGTAGTTATTAAACCTATCACACTCTCTAGATACCCCTTAGCACGTAAAGGACTATTATTTGGGGGTCCAGCCATGGAGAAAAGTTTAGACACGAGGAGAAGATAAGGAACACACCCATTATCAAGAAATCACAATGTGATTCTCTTTTTAAACTGTTCCTTAAAACACTAGTGCTTAGGAAATCTATTGGAGGCAGAAGCAGTCAAGGGTAGCTTAGGGTTAGGGTTAGGGTTAGGGTGAGGGTTATGGTACGGCTTAGGGTACGGGTTCGGGGAAGGGTTCGGGTAGGCCGTAGGGTATGGGTTAGGGTTAGGGTTAGGGTTAGTGTTAGGGTTAGGGCTCGGTTTAGGGTACGGGTTAGGATTAGGGTACGCGTTAGTGTTAGGGTAGTGGTTAGGTTTAGGGTACGCTTTAGGGTGAGGGTAGTTATTAAACCTATCCCACTCTCTAGATACCCCTTAGCACGTAAAGGAATATTATTTGGGGGTCCAGCCATGGAGAAGAATTTAGACACTAGGAGAAGATAAGGAACACACCCATTATCAAGAAATCACAATATGATTCTCTTTTTAAACTGTTCCTTAAAACACTAGTGCTTAGGAAATCTATTGGAGGCAGAAGCAGTCAAGGGTAGCTTAGGGTTAGGGTTAGGGTTAGGGTGAGGGTTAGGGTACGGCTTACGATACGGGTTCGGGGAGGGGTTCGGGTAGGGCGTAGGGTATGGGTTAGGGTTAGGGTTAGGGCTAGTGTTAGGGTTAGGGCTCGGTTTAGGGTACGGGTTAGGATTAGGGTATGCGTTAGGGTTAGGGTAGGGGTTAGGGTTAGGATACGCGTTAGGGTGAGGGTAGTTATTAAACCTATCCCACTCTCTAGATACCCCTTAGCACGTAAAGGAATATTATTTGGGGGTCCAGCCATGGAGAAGAGTTTAGACACGAGGAAAAGATAAGGAACACACCCATTATCAAGAAATCACATTAGGATTCTCTTTTAAACCTGTTCCTTAAATCACTAGTGCTTAGGAAATCTATTGGAGGCAGAAGCCGTCAAGGGTAGCTTAGGGTTAGGGTTAGGGTTAGGGTGAGGGTTAGGGTACGGCTTAGGGTACGGGTTCGGGGAGGGGTTCGGGTAGGGCGTAGGGTATGGGTTAGAGTTAGGGTTAGGGTTAGTGTTAGGGTTAGGCCTCGGTTTAGGGTACGGGTTAGGATTAGGGTACGCGTTAGTGTTAGGGTAGGGGTTAGGGTTAGGGTACGCTTTAGGGTGAGGGTAGTTATTAAACCTATCCCACTCTCTAGATACCCCTTAGCACGTAAAGGAATATTATTTGGGGGTCCAGCCATGGAGAAGGGTTTAGACACTAGGAGAAGATAAGGAACACACCCATTATCATGAAATCACAATATGATTCTCTTTTTAAACTGTTCCTTAAAACACTAGTGGTTAGGAAATCTATTGGAGGCAGAAGCAGTCAAGGGTAGCTTAGGGTTAGGGTTAGGGTTAGGGTGAGGGTTAGGGTACGGCTTAGGGTACGGGTTCGGGCAGGGTTTCGGGTAGGGCGTAGGGTATGGGTTAGGGTTAGGGTTAGGGTTAGTGTTAGAGTTAGGGCTCGGTTTAGGGTACGGGTTAGGATTAGGGTACTCGTTAGGGTTAGGGTAGCGGTTAGGGTTAGGGTACGCGTTAGGGTGAGGGTAGTTATTAAACCTATCACACTCTCTAGATACACCTTAGCACGTAAAGGAATATTATTTGGGGGTCCAGCCATGGAGAAGAGTTTAGACACTAGGAGAAGATGAGGAACACACCCATTATCACGAAATCACATTAGGATTCTCTTTTTAACCTGTTCCTTAAAACACTAGTGCTTAGGAAATCTATTGGAGGCAGAAGCCGTCAAGGGTAGCTTAGGGTTAGGGTTAGGGTTAGGGTGAGGGTTAGGGTACGGTTTAGGGTACGGGTTCAGGGAGGGGTTCGGGTAGGGCGTAGGGTATGGGTTAGGGTTAGGGTTAGGGTTAGTGTTAGGGTTAGGGCTCGGTTTAGGGTACGGGTTAGGATTAGGGTACACGTTAGGGTTCGGGTAGGGGTTAGGGTTAGGGTACGCGTTAGGGTGAGGGTAGTTATTAAACCTATCCCACTCTCTAGATACCCCTTAGCACGTAAAGGAATATTATTTGGGGGTCCAGCCATGGATAAGAGTTTAGACACGAGGAGAAGATAAGGAACACACCCATTATCAAGAAATCACATTAGGATTCTCTTTTTAACCTGTTCCTTAAAACACTAGTGCTTAGGAAATCTATTGGAGGCAGAAGCCGTCAAGGGTAGCTTAGGGTTAGGGTTAGGGTTAGGGTGAGGGTTAGGGTACGGTTTAGGGTACGGGTTCAGGGAGGGGTTCGGGTAGGGCGTAGGGTATGGGTTAGGGTTAGGGTTAGGGTTAGTGTTAGGGTTAGGGCTCGGTTTAGGGTACGGGTTAGGATTAGGGTACGCGCTAAGGTTAGGGTAGGGGTTAGGGTTAGGGTACGCGTTAGGGTGAGGGTAGTTATTAAACCTATCCCACTCTCTAGATACCCCTTAGCACGTAAAGGAATATTATTTGAGGGTCCAGCCATGGATAAGAGTTTAGACACGAGGAGAAGATAAGGAACACACCCATTATCAAGAAATCACATTAGGATTCTCTTTTTAACCTGTTCCTTAAAACACTAGTGCTTAGGAAATCTATTGGAGGCAGAAGCCGTCAAGGGTAGCTTAGGGTTAGGGTTAGGGTTAGGGTGAGGGTTAGGGTACGGTTTAGGGTACGGGTTCAGGGAGGGGTTCGGGTAGGGCGTAGGGTATGGGTTAGGGTTAGGGTTAGGGTTAGTGTTAGGGTTAGGGCTCGGTTTAGGGTACGGGTTAGGATTAGGGTACGCGCTAAGGTTAGGGTAGGGGTTAGGGTTAGGGTACGCGTTAGGGTGAGGGTAGTTATTAAACCTATCACACTCTCTAGATACCCCTTAGCACATAAAGGAATATTATTTGGGGGTCCAGCCATGGAGAAGAGTTTAGACACGAGGAGAAGATAAGGAACACACCCATTATCAAGAAATCACATTAGGATTCTCTTATTAACATGTTCCTTAAAACACTAGTGCTTAGGAAATCTATTGGAGGCAGAAGCCGTCAAGGGTAGCTTAGGGTTAGGGTTAGGGTTAGGGTGAGGGTTAGGGTACTTCTTAGGGTACGGGTTCGGGGAGGGGTTCGGGTAGGGCGTAGGGTATGGGTTAGGGTTAGGGTTAGGGCTAGTGTTAGGGTTAGGGCTCGGTTTAGGGTACAGGTTAGGATTAGTGTACGCGTTAGGGTCAGGGTAGGGGTTAGGGTTAGTGTACGCGTTAGGGTGAGGGTAGTTATTAAACCTATCCCACTCTCTAGATACCCCTTAGCACGTACAGGAATATTATTTGGGGGTCCAGCCATGGAGAAGAGTTTAGACACTAGGAGAAGATAAGGAACACACCCATTATCACGAAATCACATTAGGATTCTCTTTTTAACCTGTTCCTTAAAACACTAGTGCTTAGGAAATCTATTGGAGGCAGAAGCAGTCAAGGGTAGCTTAGGGTTAGGGTTAGGGTTAGGGTGAGGGTTAGGGTACGGCTTAGGGTACGGGTTCGGGGAGGGGTTCGGGTAGGGCGTAGGGTATGGGTTAGGGTTAGGGTTAGGGCTAGTGTTAGGGTTAGGGCTCGGTTTAGGGTACGGGTTAGGATTAGGGTACGCGTTAGGGTTCGGGTAGGGGTTAGGGTTAGGGTACGCGTTAGTGTGAGGGTAGTTATTAAACCTATCCCACTCTCTAGATACCCCTTAGCACGTAAAGGAATATTATTTGGGAGTCCAGCCATGGAGAAGAGTTTAGACACGAGGAGAAGATAAGGAACACACCCATTATCAAGAAATCACATTAGGATTCTCTTTTTAACCTGTTCCTTAAAACACTAGTGCTTAGGAAATCTATTGGAGGCAGAAGCCGTCAAGGGTAGCTTAGGGTTAGGGTTAGGGTTAGGGTGAGGGTTAGGGTACGGCTTAGGTTACGGTTTCGGGGAGGGGTTCGGGTAGGGCGTAGGGTATGGGTTAGGGTTAGGGTTAGTGTTAGTGTTAGGGTTAGGGCTCGGTTTAGGGTACGGGTTAGGATTAGGGTACGCTTTAGGGTTAGGGTAGGGGTTATGGTTAGGGTACGCGTTAGGGTGGGGGTAGTTATTAAACCTATCACACTCTCTAGATACCCCTTAGCACGTAAAGGACTATTATTTGGGGGTCCAGCCATGGAGAAGAGTTTAGACACGAGGAGAAGATAAGGAACACACCCATTATCAAGAAATCACAATGTGATTCTCTTTTTAAACTGTTCCTTAAAACACTAGTGCTTAGGAAATCTATTGGAGGCAGAAGCAGTCAAGGGTAGCTTAGTGTTAGGGTTAGGGTTAGGGTGAGGGTTATGGTACGGCTTAGGGTACGGGTTCGGGGAAGGGTTCGGGTAGGCCGTAGGGTATGGGTTAGGGTTAGGGTTAGGGTTAGTGTTAGGGTTAGGGCTCGGTTTAGGGTACGGGTTAGGATTAGGGTACGCGTTAGTGTTAGGGTAGTGGTTAGGGTTAGGGTACGCTTTAGGGTGAGGGTAGTTATTAAACCTATCCCACTCTCTAGATACCCCTTAGCACGTAAAGGAATATTATTTGGGGGTCCAGCCATGGAGAAGAGTTTAGACACGAGGAAAAGATAAGGAACACACCCATTATCAAGAAATCACATTAGGATTCTCTTTTAAACCTGTTCCTTAAATCACTAGTGCTTAGGAAATCTATTGGAGGCAGAAGCCGTCAAGGGTAGCTTAGGGTTAGGGTTAGGGTTAGGGTGAGGGTTAGGGTACGGCTTAGGGTACGGGTTCGGGGAGGGGTTCGGGTAGGGCGTAGGGTATGGGTTAGAGTTAGGGTTAGGGTTAGTGTTAGGGTTAGGCCTCGGTTTAGGGTACGGGTTAGGATTAGGGTACGCGTTAGTGTTAGGGTAGGGGTTAGGGTTAGGGTACGCTTTAGGGTGAGGGTAGTTATTAAACCTATCCCACTCTCTAGATACCCCTTAGCACGTAAAGGAATATTATTTGGGGGTCCAGCCATGGAGAAGGGTTTAGACACTAGGAGAAGATAAGGAACACACCCATTATCATGAAATCACAATATGATTCTCTTTTTAAACTGTTCCTTAAAACACTAGTGGTTAGGAAATCTATTGGAGGCAGAAGCAGTCAAGGGTAGCTTAGGGTTAGGGTTAGGGTTAGGGTGAGGGTTAGGGTACGGCTTAGGGTACGGGTTCGGGCAGGGTTTCGGGTAGGGCGTAGGGTATGGGTTAGGGTTAGGGTTAGGGTTAGTGTTAGAGTTAGGGCTCGGTTTAGGGTACGGGTTAGGATTAGGGTACTCGTTAGGGTTAGGGTAGCGGTTAGGGTTAGGGTACGCGTTAGGGTGAGGGTAGTTATTAAACCTATCACACTCTCTAGATACACCTTAGCACGTAAAGGAATATTATTTGGGGGTCCAGCCATGGAGAAGAGTTTAGACACTAGGAGAAGATAAGGAACACACCCATTATCACGAAATCACATTAGGATTCTCTTTTTAACCTGTTCCTTAAAACACTAGTGCTTAGGAAATCTATTGGAGGCAGAAGCAGTCAAGGGTAGATTAGGGTTAGGGTTAGGGTTAGGGTGAGGGTTAGGGTACGGCTTAGGTTACGGGTTCGGGGAGGGGTACGGGTAGGACGTAGGGTATGGTTTAGGGTTAGGGTTAGGGCTAGTGTTAGGGTTAGGGCTCGGTTTAGGGTACGGGTTAGGATTAGGGTACACGTTAGGGTTCGGGTAGGGGTTAGGGTTAGGGTACGCGTTAGGGTGAGGGTAGTTATTAAACCTATCCCACTCTCTAGATACCCCTTAGCACGTAAAGGAATATTATTTGGGGGTCCAGCCATGGATAAGAGTTTAGACACGAGGAGAAGATAAGGAACACACGCATTATCAAGAAATCACATTAGGATTCTCTTTTTAACCTGTTCCTTAAAACACTAGTGCTTAGGAAATCTATTGGAGGCAGAAGCCGTCAAGGGTAGCTTAGGGTTAGGGTTAGGGTTAGGGTGAGGGTTAGGGTACGGTTTAGGGTACGGGTTCAGGGAGGGGTTCGGGTAGGGCGTAGGGTATGGGTTAGGGTTAGGGTTAGGGTTAGTGTTAGGGTTAGGGCTCGGTTTAGGGTACGGGTTAGGATTAGGGTACGCGCTAAGGTTAGGGTAGGGGTTAGGGTTAGGGTACGCGTTAGGGTGAGGGTAGTTATTAAACCTATCACACTCTCTAGATACCCCTTAGCACATAAAGGAATATTATTTGGGGGTCCAGCCATGGAGAAGAGTTTAGACACGAGGAGAAGATAAGGAACACACCCATTATCAAGAAATCACATTAGGATTCTCTTTTTAACCTGTTCCTTAAAACACTAGTGCTTAGGAAATCTATTGGAGGCAGAAGCCGTCAAGGGTAGCTTAGGGTTAGGGTTAGGGTTAGGGTGAGGTTTAGGGTATGGCTTAGGGTACGGGTTCGGGGAGGGGTTCGGGTAGGGCGTAGGCTATGGGTTAGGGTTAGGGTTAGGGTTAGTGTTAGGGTTAGGGCTCGGTTTAGGGTACGGGTTAGGATTAGTGTATGCGTTAGGGTTAGGGTAGGGGTTAGGGTTAGGGTACGCGTTAGGGTGAGGGTAGTTATTAAACCTATCCCACTCTCTAGATACCCCTTAGCACGTAAAGGAATATTATTTGGGGGTCCAGCCATGGAGAAGAGTTTAGAAACGAGGAGAAGATAAGGAACACACCCATTATCAAGAAATCACATAAGGATTCTCTTTTTAACATGTTCCTTAAAACACTAGTGCTTAGGAAATCTATTGGAGGCAGAAGCCGTCAAGGGTAGCTTAGGGTTAGGGTTAGGGTTAGGGTGTGGGTTAGGGTACGGCTTAGGGTACGGGTTCGGGGAGGGGTTCGGGTAGGGCGTAGGGTATGGGTTAGGGTTAGGGTTAGGGCTAGTGTTAGGGTTAGGGCTCGGTTTAGGGTACAGGTTAGGATTAGGGTACGCGTTAGGGTTAGGGTAGGGGTTAAGGTTAGTGTACGCGTTAGGGTGAGGGTAGTTATTAAACCTATCCCACTCTCTAGATAACCCTTAGCACGTACAGGTATATTATTGGGGGTCCAGCCATGGAGAAGAGTTTAGACACTAGGAGAAGATAAGGAACACACCCATTATCAAGAAATCACATTAGGATTCTCTTTTTAACATGTTCCTTAAAACACTAGTGCTTAGGAAATCTATTGGAGGCAGAAGCCGTCAAGGGTAGCTTAGGGTTAGGGTTAGGGTTAGGGTGAGGGTTAGGGTATGGCTTAGGGTACGGGTTCGGGGAGGGGTTCGGGTAGGGCGTAGGGTATGGGTTAGGGTTAGGGTTAGTGTTAGTGTTAGGGTTAGGGCTCGGTTTAGGGTACGGGTTAGGATTAAGGTACGCGTTAGGGTTAGGGTAGGGGTTATGGTTAGGGTACGCGTTAGGGTGGGGGTAGTTATTAAACCTATCACACTCTCTAGATACCCCTTAGCACGTAAAGGACTATTATTTGGGGGTCCAGCCATGGAGAAGAGTTTAGACACGAGGAGAAGATAAGGAACACACCCATTATCAAGAAATCACAATGTGATTCTCTTTTTAAACTGTTCCTTAAAACACTAGTGCTTAGGAAATCTATTGGAGGCAGAAGCAGTCAAGGGTAGCTTAGGGTTAGGGTTAGGGTTAGGGTGAGGGTTATGGTACGGCTTAGGGTACGGGTTCGGGGAAGGGTTCGGGTAGGCCGTAGGGTATGGGTTAGGGTTAGGGTTAGGGTTAGTGTTAGGGTTAGGGCTCGGTTTAGGGTACGGGTTAGGATTAGGGTACGCGTTAGTGTTAGGGTAGTGGTTAGGTTTAGGGTACGCTTTAGGGTGAGGGTAGTTATTAAACCTATCCCACTCTCTAGATACCCCTTAGCACGTAAAGGAATATTATTTGGGGGTCCAGCCATGGAGAAGAATTTAGACACTAGGAGAAGATAAGGAACACACCCATTATCAAGAAATCACAATATGATTCTCTTTTTAAACTGTTCCTTAAAACACTAGTGCTTAGGAAATCTATTGGAGGCAGAAGCAGTCAAGGGTAGCTTAGGGTTAGGGTTAGGGTTAGGGTGAGGGTTAGGGTACGGCTTACGATACGGGTTCGGGGAGGGGTTCGGGTAGGGCGTAGGGTATGGGTTAGGGTTAGGGTTAGGGCTAGTGTTAGGGTTAGGGCTCGGTTTAGGGTACGGGTTAGGATTAGGGTATGCGTTAGGGTTAGGGTAGGGGTTAGGGTTAGGATACGCGTTAGGGTGAGGGTAGTTATTAAACCTATCCCACTCTCTAGATACCCCTTAGCACGTAAAGGAATATTATTTGGGGGTCCAGCCATGGAGAAGAGTTTAGACACGAGGAAAAGATAAGGAACACACCCATTATCAAGAAATCACATTAGGATTCTCTTTTAAACCTGTTCCTTAAATCACTAGTGCTTAGGAAATCTATTGGAGGCAGAAGCCGTCAAGGGTAGCTTAGGGTTAGGGTTAGGGTTAGGGTGAGGGTTAGGGTACGGCTTAGGGTACGGGTTCGGGGAGGGGTTCGGGTAGGGCGTAGGGTATGGGTTAGAGTTAGGGTTAGGGTTAGTGTTAGGGTTAGGCCTCGGTTTAGGGTACGGGTTAGGATTAGGGTACGCGTTAGTGTTAGGGTAGGGGTTAGGGTTAGGGTACGCTTTAGGGTGAGGGTAGTTATTAAACCTATCCCACTCTCTAGATACCCCTTAGCACGTAAAGGAATATTATTTGGGGGTCCAGCCATGGAGAAGGGTTTAGACACTAGGAGAAGATAAGGAACACACCCATTATCATGAAATCACAATATGATTCTCTTTTTAAACTGTTCCTTAAAACACTAGTGGTTAGGAAATCTATTGGAGGCAGAAGCAGTCAAGGGTAGCTTAGGGTTAGGGTTAGGGTTAGGGTGAGGGTTAGGGTACGGCTTAGGGTACGGGTTCGGGCAGGGTTTCGGGTAGGGCGTAGGGTATGGGTTAGGGTTAGGGTTAGGGTTAGTGTTAGAGTTAGGGCTCGGTTTAGGGTACGGGTTAGGATTAGGGTACTCGTTAGGGTTAGGGTAGCGGTTAGGGTTAGGGTACGCGTTAGGGTGAGGGTAGTTATTAAACCTATCACACTCTCTAGATACCCCTTAGCACGTAAAGGAATATTATTTGAGGGTCCAGCCATGGATAAGAGTTTAGACACGAGGAGAAGATAAGGAACACACCCATTATCAAGAAATCACATTAGGATTCTCTTTTTAACCTGTTCCTTAAAACACTAGTGCTTAGGAAATCTATTGGAGGCAGAAGCCGTCAAGGGTAGCTTAGGGTTAGGGTTAGGGTTAGGGTGAGGGTTAGGGTACGGTTTAGGGTACGGGTTCAGGGAGGGGTTCGGGTAGGGCGTAGGGTATGGGTTAGGGTTAGGGTTAGGGTTAGTGTTAGGGTTAGGGCTCGGTTTAGGGTACGGGTTAGGATTAGGGTACGCGCTAAGGTTAGGGTAGGGGTTAGGGTTAGGGTACGCGTTAGGGTGAGGGTAGTTATTAAACCTATCACACTCTCTAGATACCCCTTAGCACATAAAGGAATATTATTTGGGGGTCCAGCCATGGAGAAGAGTTTAGACACGAGGAGAAGATAAGGAACACACCCATTATCAAGAAATCACATTAGGATTCTCTTATTAACATGTTCCTTAAAACACTAGTGCTTAGGAAATCTATTGGAGGCAGAAGCCGTCAAGGGTAGCTTAGGGTTAGGGTTAGGGTTAGGGTGAGGGTTAGGGTACTTCTTAGGGTACGGGTTCGGGGAGGGGTTCGGGTAGGGCGTAGGGTATGGGTTAGGGTTAGGGTTAGGGCTAGTGTTAGGGTTAGGGCTCGGTTTAGGGTACAGGTTAGGATTAGTGTACGCGTTAGGGTCAGGGTAGGGGTTAGGGTTAGTGTACGCGTTAGGGTGAGGGTAGTTATTAAACCTATCCCACTCTCTAGATACCCCTTAGCACGTACAGGAATATTATTGGGGGTCCAGCCATGGAGAAGAGTTTAGACACTAGGAGAAGATAAGGAACACACCCATTATCACGAAATCACATTAGGATTCTCTTTTTAACCTGTTCCTTAAAACACTAGTGCTTAGGAAATCTATTGGAGGCAGAAGCAGTCAAGGGTAGCTTAGGGTTAGGGTTAGGGTTAGGGTGAGGGTTAGGGTACGGCTTAGGGTACGGGTTCGGGGAGGGGTTCGGGTAGGGCGTAGGGTATGGGTTAGGGTTAGGGTTAGGGCTAGTGTTAGGGTTAGGGCTCGGTTTAGGGTACGGGTTAGGATTAGGGTACGCGTTAGGGTTCGGGTAGGGGTTAGGGTTAGGGTACGCGTTAGTGTGAGGGTAGTTATTAAACCTATCCCACTCTCTAGATACCCCTTAGCACGTAAAGGAATATTATTTGGGAGTCCAGCCATGGAGAAGAGTTTAGACACGAGGAGAAGATAAGGAACACACCCATTATCAAGAAATCACATTAGGATTCTCTTTTTAACCTGTTCCTTAAAACACTAGTGCTTAGGAAATCTATTGGAGGCAGAAGCCGTCAAGGGTAGCTTAGGGTTAGGGTTAGGGTTAGGGTGAGGGTTAGGGTACGGCTTAGGTTACGGTTTCGGGGAGGGGTTCGGGTAGGGCGTAGGGTATGGGTTAGGGTTAGGGTTAGTGTTAGTGTTAGGGTTAGGGCTCGGTTTAGGGTACGGGTTAGGATTAGGGTACGCTTTAGGGTTAGGGTAGGGGTTATGGTTAGGGTACGCATTAGGGTGGGGGTAGTTATTAAACCTATCACACTCTCTAGATACCCCTTAGCACGTAAAGGACTATTATTTGGGGGTCCAGCCATGGAGAAGAGTTTAGACACGAGGAGAAGATAAGGAACACACCCATTATCAAGAAATCACATTAGGATTCTCTTTTTAACCTGTTCCTTAAAACACTAGTGCTTAGGAAATCTATTGGAGGCAGAAGCCGTCAAGGGTAGCTTAGGGTTAGGGTTAGGGTTAGGGTGAGGTTTAGGGTATGGCTTAGGGTACGGGTTCGGGGAGGGGTTCGGGTAGGGCGTAGGCTATGGGTTAGGGTTAGGGTTAGGGTTAGTGTTAGGGTTAGGGCTCGGTTTAGGGTACGGGTTAGGATTAGTGTATGCGTTAGGGTTAGGGTAGGGGTTAGGGTTAGGGTACGCGTTAGGGTGAGGGTAGTTATTAAACCTATCCCACTCTCTAGATACCCCTTAGCACGTAAAGGAATATTATTTGGGGGTCCAGCCATGGAGAAGAGTTTAGAAACGAGGAGAAGATAAGGAACACACCCATTATCAAGAAATCACATAAGGATTCTCTTTTTAACATGTTCCTTAAAACACTAGTGCTTAGGAAATCTATTGGAGGCAGAAGCCGTCAAGGGTAGCTTAGGGTTAGGGTTAGTGTTAGGGTGTGGGTTAGGGTACGGCTTAGGGTACGGGTTCGGGGAGGGGTTCGGGTAGGGCGTAGGGTATGGGTTAGGGTTAGGGTTAGGGCTAGTGTTAGGGTTAGGGCTCGGTTTAGGGTACAGGTTAGGATTAGGGTACGCGTTAGGGTTAGGGTAGGGGTTAAGGTTAGTGTACGCGTTAGGGTGAGGGTAGTTATTAAACCTATCCCACTCTCTAGATACCCCTTAGCACGTAAAGGAATATTATTTGGGGGTCCAGCCATGGAGAAGAGTTTAGACACGAGGACAAGATAAGGAACACACCCATTATCAAGAAATCACATTAGGATTCTCTTTTAAACCTGTTCCTTAAATCACTAGTGCTTAGGAAATCTATTGGAGGCAGAAGCCGTCAAGGGTAGCTTAGGGTTAGGGTTAGGGTTAGGGTGAGGGTTAGGGTACGGCTTAGGGTACGGGTTCGGGGAGGGGTTCGGGTAGGGCGTAGGGTATGGGTTAGAGTTAGGGTTAGGGTTAGTGTTAGGGTTAGGCCTCGGTTTAGGGTACGGGTTAGGATTAGGGTACGCGTTAGTGTTAGGGTAGGGGTTAGGGTTAGGGTACGCTTTAGGGTGAGGGTAGTTATTAAACCTATCCCACTCTCTAGATACGCCTTAGCACGTAAAGGAATATTATTTGGGGGTCCAGCCATGGAGAAGGGTTTAGACACTAGGAGAAGATAAGGAACACACCCATTATCATGAAATCACAATATGATTCTCTTTTTAAACTGTTCCTTAAAACACTAGTGGTTAGGAAATCTATTGGAGGCAGAAGCAGTCAAGGGTAGCTTAGGGTAAGGGTTAGGGTTAGGGTGAGGGTTAGGGTACGGCTTAGGGTACGGGTTCGGGCAGGGTTTCGGGTAGGGCGTAGGGTATGGGTTAGGGTTAGGGTTAGGGTTAGTGTTAGAGTTAGGGCTCGGTTTAGGGTACGGGTTAGGATTAGGGTACTCGTTAGGGTTAGGGTAGCGGTTAGGGTTAGGGTACGCGTTAGGGTGAGGGTAGTTATTAAACCTATCACACTCTCTAGATACACCTTAGCACGTAAAGGAATATTATTTGGGGGTCCAGCCATGGAGAAGAGTTTAGACACTAGGAGAAGATAAGGAACACACCCATTATCACGAAATCACATTAGGATTCTCTTTTTAACCTGTTCCTTAAAACACTAGTGCTTAGGAAATCTATTGGAGGCAGAAGCAGTCAAGGGTAGATTAGGGTTAGGGTTAGGGTTAGGGTGAGGGTTAGGGTACGGCTTAGGTTACGGGTTCGGGGAGGGGTTCGGGTAGGACGTAGGGTATGGTTTAGGGTTAGGGTTAGGGCTAGTGTTAGGGTTAGGGCTCGGTTTAGGGTACGGGTTAGGATTAGGGTACACGTTAGGGTTCGGGTAGGGGTTAGGGTTAGGGTACGCGTTAGGGTGAGGTTAGTTATTAAACCTATCCCACTCTCTAGATACCCCTTAGCACGTAAAGGAATATTATTTGAGGGTCCAGCCATGGATAAGAGTTTAGACACGAGGAGAAGATAAGGAACACACCCATTATCAAGAAATCACATTAGGATTCTCTTTTTAACCTGTTCCTTAAAACACTAGTGCTTAGGAAACCTATTGGAGGCAGAAGCCGTCAAGGGTAGCTTAGGGTTAGGGTTAGGGTTAGGGTGAGGGTTAGGGTACGGTTTAGGGTACGGGTTCAGGGAGGGGTTCGGGTAGGGCGTAGGGTATGGGTTAGGGTTAGGGTTAGGGTTAGTGTTAGGGTTAGGGCTCGGTTTAGGGTACGGGTTAGGATTAGGGTACGCGCTAAGGTTAGGGTAGGGGTTAGGGTTAGGGTACGCGTTAGGGTGAGGGTAGTTATTAAACCTATCACACTCTCTAGATACCCCTTAGCACATAAAGGAATATTATTTGGGGGTCCAGCCATGGAGAAGAGTTTAGACACGAGGAGAACATAAGGAACACACCCATTATCAAGAAATCACATTAGGATTCTCTTATTAACATGTTCCTTAAAACACTAGTGCTTAGGAAATCTATTGGAGGCAGAAGCCGTCAAGGGTAGCTTAGGGTTAGGGTTAGGGTTAGGGTGAGGGTTAGGGTACTTCTTAGGGTACGGGTTCGGGGAGGGGTTCGGGTAGGGCGTAGGGTATGGGTTAGGGTTAGGGTTAGGGCTAGTGTTAGGGTTAGGGCTCGGTTTAGGGTACAGGTTAGGATTAGTGTACGCGTTAGGGTCAGGGTAGGGGTTAGGGTTAGTGTACGCGTTAGGGTGAGGGTAGTTATTAAACCTATCCCACTCTCTAGATACCCCTTAGCACGTACAGGAATATTATTGGGGGTCCAGCCATGGAGAAGAGTTTAGACACTAGGAGAAGATAAGGAACACACCCATTATCACGAAATCACATTAGGATTCTCTTTTTAACCTGTTCCTTAAAACACTAGTGCTTAGGAAATCTATTGGAGGCAGAAGCAGTCAAGGGTAGCTTAGGGTTAGGGTTAGGGTTAGGGTGAGGGTTAGAGTACGGCTTAGGGTACGGGTTCGGGGAGGGGTTCGGGTAGGGCGTAGGGTATGGGTTAGGGTTAGGGTTAGGGCTAGTGTTAGGGTTAGGGCTCGGTTTAGGGTACGGGTTAGGATTAGGGTACGCGTTAGGGTTCGGGTAGGGGTTAGGGTTAGGGTACGCGTTAGTGTGAGGGTAGTTATTAAACCTATCCCACTCTCTAGATACCCCTTAGCACGTAAAGGAATATTATTTGGGAGTCCAGCCATGGAGAAGAGTTTAGACACGAGGAGAAGATAAGGAACACACCCATTATCAAGAAATCACATTAGGATTCTCTTTTTAACCTGTTCCTTAAAACACTAGTGCTTAGGAAATCTATTGGAGGCAGAAGCCGTCAAGGGTAGCTTAGGGTTAGGGTTAGGGTTAGGGTGAGGGTTAGGGTACGGTTTAGGGTACGGGTTCAGGGAGGGGTTCGGGTAGGGCGTAGGGTATGGGTTAGGGTTAGGGTTAGGGTTAGTGTTAGGGTTAGGGCTCCATTTAGAGTATGGGTTAGGATTAGGGTACGCATTAGGGTTAGGGTAGGGGTTAGGGTTAGGGTACGCGTTAGGGTGGGGTTAGTTATTAAACCTATCCCACTTTCTAGATACCCCTTAGCACGTAAAGGAATATTATTTGGGGGTCCAGCCATGGAGAAGAGTTTAGACACTAGGAGAAGATAAGGAACACACCCATTATCACGAAATCACATTAGGATTCTCTTTTTAACCTGTTCCTTAAAACACTATTGCTTAGGAAATTTATTGGAGGCAGAAGCCGTCAAGGGTAGCTTAGGGTTAGGATTAGGGTTAGGGTGAGGGTTAGGGTACGGCTTAGGGAACGGGTTCGGTGAGGGGTTCGGGTAGGGCGTAGGATATGGGTTAGGTTTAGGGTTAGGGTTAGTGTTAGGGTTAGGGCTCGGTTTAGGGTACGGGTTAGGATTAGGGTACGCGTTAGTGTTAGGGTAGGTGTTAGGGTTAGGGTACGCGATAGGGTGAGGTTAGTTATTAAACCTATCCCACTCTCTAGATACCCCTTAGTACGTAAAGGAATATTATTTGGGGGTCCAGCCATGGAGAAGAGTTTAGACACTAGGAGAAGATAAGGAACACACCCATTATCAAGAAATCACATTATGATTCTCTTTTTAACCTGTTCCTTAAAACACTAGTGCTTAGGAAATCTATTGGAGGCAGAAGCCGTCAAGGGTAGCTTAGGGTTAGGGTTAGGGTTAGGGTGATGGTTAAGGTATGGCTTAGGGTACGGGTTCGGGGAGTGGTTCGGGTAGGGCGTAGGGTATGGGTTAGGGTTAGGGTTAGGGTTAGTGTTAGGGTTAGGGCTCGGTTTAGGGTACGGGTTAGGATTAGGGTACGCGTTAGGGTTAGGGTAGTGGTTATGCTTAGGGTACGCGTTAGGGTGGGGGTAGTTATTAAACCTATCACACTCTCTAGATACCCCTTAGCACGTAAAGGACTATTATTTGGGGGTCCAGCCATGGAGAAGAGTTTAGACACTAGGAGAAGTTAAGGAACACACCCATTATCAAGAAATCACAATGTGATTCTCTTTTTAAACTGTTCCTTAAAAGACTAGTGCTTAGAAAATCTATTGGAGGCAGAAGCAGTCAAGGGTAGCTTAGGGTTAGGGTTAGGGTTAGGGTGAGGGTTAGGGTACGGCTTAGGGTACGGGTTCGGGGAGGGGTTCGGGTAGGCCGTAGGGTATGGGTTAGGGTTAGGGTTAGGGTTAGTGTTAGGGTTAGGGCTCGGTTAAGGGTACGGGTTAGGATTAGGGTACGCGTTAGTGTTAGGGTAGTGGTTAGGGTTAGGGTACGCTTTAGGGTGAGGGTAGTTATTAAACCTATCCCACTCTCTAGATACCCCTTAGCACGTAAAGGAATATTATTTGGGGGTCCAGCCATGGAGAAGAATTTAGACACTAGGAGAAGATAAGGAACACACCCATTATCAAGAAATCACAATATGATTCTCTCTTTAAACTGTTCCTTAAAACACTAGTGCTTAGGAAATCTATTGGAGGCAGAAGCAGTCAAGGGTAGCTTAGGGTTAGGGTTAGGGTTAGGGTGAGGGTTAGGGTACGGCTTACGATATGGGTTCGGGGAGGGGTTCGGGTAGGGCGTAGGGTATGGGTTAGGGTTAGGGTTAGGGCTAGTGTTAGGGTTAGGGCTCGGTTTAGGGTACGGGTTAGGATTAGGGTATGCGTTAGGGTTAGGGTAGGGGTTAGGGTTAGGATACGCGTTAGGGTGAGGGTAGTTATTAAACCTATCCCACTCTCTAGATACCCCTTAGCACGTAAAAGAATATTATTTGGGGGTCCAGCCATGGAGAAGAGTTTAGACACGAGGAGAAGATAAGGAACACACCCATTATCAAGAAATCACATAAGGATTCTCTTTTTAACATGTTCCTTAAAACACTAGTGCTTAGGAAATCTATTGGAGGCAGAAGCCGTCAAGGGTAGCTTAGGGTTAGGGTTAGGGTTAGGGTGAGGGTTAGGGTACGGCTTAGGGTACGGGTTCGGGGAGGGGTTCGGGGAGGGCGTAGGGTATGGGTTAGGGTTAGGGTTAGGGCTAGTGTTAGGGTTAGGGCTCGGTTTAGGGTACAGGTTAGGATTAGGGTACGCATTAGGGTTAGGGTAGGGGTTAAGGTTAGTGTACGCGTTAGGGTGAGGGTAGTTATTAAACCTATCCCACTCTCTAGATACCCCTTAGCACGTACAGGTATATTATTGGGGGTCCAGCCATGGAGAAGAGTTTAGACACTAGGAGAAGATAAGGAACACACCCATTATCAAGAAATCACATTAGGATTCTCTTTTTAACCTGTTCTTTAAAACACTAGTGCTTAGGAAATCTATTGGAGGCAGAAGCAGTCAAGGGTAGCTTAGGGTTAGGGTTAGGGTTAGGGTGAGGGTTAGGGTATGGCTTAGGGTACGGGTTCGGGGAGGGGTTCGGGTAGGGCGTAGGCTATGGGTTAGGGTTAGGGTTAGGGTTAGTGTTAGGGTTAGGGCTCGGTTTAGGGTACGGGTTAGGATTAGTGTATGCGTTAGGGTTAGGGTAGGGTTTAGGGTTAGGGTACGCGTTAGGGTGAGGGTAGTTATTAAACCTATCCCACTCTCTAGATACCCCTTAGCACGTAAAGGAATATTATTTGGGGGTCCAGCCATGGAGAAGAGTTTAGACATGAGGAGAAGATAAGGAACACACCCATTATCAAGAAATCACATTAGGATTCTCTTTTTAACATGTTCCTTAAAACACTAGTGCTTAGGAAATCTATTGGAGGCAGAAGCCGTCAAGGGTAGCTTAGGGTTAGGGTTAGGGTTAGGGTGAGGGTTAGGGTACGGCTTAGGGTACGGGTTCGGGGAGGGGTTCGGGTAGGGCGTAGGGTATGGGTTAGGGTTAGGGTTAGGGCTAGTGTTAGGGTTAGGGCTCGGTTTAGGGTACAGGTTAGGATTAGTGTACGCGTTAGGGTTAGGGTAGGGGTTAAGGTTAGTGTACGCGTTAGGGTGAGGGTAGTTATTAAAACTATCCCACTCTCTAGATACCCCTTAGCACGTACAGGAATATTATTTGGGGGTCCAGCCATGGAGAAGAGTTTAGACACTAGGAGAAGATAAGGAACACACCCATTATCACGAAATCACATTAGGATTCTCTTTTTAACCTGTTCCTTAAAACACTATTGCTTAGGAAATTTATTGGAGGCAGAAGCCGTCAAGGGTAGCTTAGGGTTAGGATTAGGGTTAGGGTGAGGGTTAGGGTACGGCTTAGGGAACGGGTTCGGTGAGGGGTTCGGGTAGGGCGTAGGGTATGGGTTAGGTTTAGGGTTCGGGTTAGTGTTAGGGTTAGGGCTCGGTTTAGGGTACGGGTTAGGATTAGGGTACGCGTTAGTGTTAGGGTAGGTGTTAGGGTTAGGGTACGCGATAGGGTGAGGTTAGTTATTAAACCTATCCCACTCTCTAAATACCCCTTAGTACGTAAAGGAATATTATTTGGGGGTCCAGCCATGGAGAAGAGTTTAGACACTAGGAGAAGATAAGGAACACACCCATTATCAAGAAATCACATTATGATTCTCTTTTTAACCTGTTCCTTAAAACACTAGTGCTTAGGAAATCTATTGGAGGCAGAAGCCGTCAAGGGTAGCTTAGGGTTAGGGTTAGGGTTAGGGTGATGGTTAAGGTATGGCTTAGGGTACGGGTTCGGGGAGTGTTTCGGGTAGGGCGTAGGGTATGGGTTAGGGTTAGGGTTAGGGTTAGTGTTAGGGTTAGGGCTCGGTTTAGGGTACGGGTTAGGATTAGGGTACGCGTTAGGGTTAGGGTAGTGGTTATGCTTAGGGTACGCGTTAGGGTGGGGGTAGTTATTAAACCTATCACACTCTCTAGATACCCCTTAGCACGTAAAGGACTATTATTTGGGGGTCCAGCCATGGAGAAGAGTTTAGACACTAGGAGAAGTTAAGGAACACACCCATTATCAAGAAATCACAATGTGATTCTCTTTTTAAACTGTTCCTTAAAACACTAGTGCTTAGGAAATCTATTGGAGGCAGAAGCAGTCAAGGGTAGCTTAGGGTTAGGGTTAGGGTTAGGGTGAGGGTTAGGGTACGGCTTAGGGTACGGGTTCGGGGAGGGGTTCGGGTAGGGCGTAGGGTATGGGTTAGGGTTAGGGTTAGGGTTAGTTTTAGGGTTAGGGCTCGGTTAAGGGTACGGGTTAGGATTAGGGTACGCGTTAGTGTTAGGGTAGTGGTTAGGGTTAGGGTACGCTTTAGGGTGAGGGTAGTTATTAAACCTATCCCACTCTCTAGATACCCCTTAGCACGTAAAGGAATATTATTTGGGGGTCCAGCCATGGAGAAGAATTTAGACACTAGGAGAAGATAAGGAACACACCCATTATCAAGAAATCACAATATGATTCTCTCTTTAAACTGTTCCTTAAAACACTAGTGCTTAGGAAATCTATTGGAGGCAGAAGCAGTCAAGGGTAGCTTAGGGTTAGGGTTAGGGTTAGGGTGAGGGTTAGGGTACGGCTTACGATACGGGTTCGGGGAGGGGTTCGGGTAGGGCGTAGGGTATGGGTTAGGGTTAGGGTTAGGGCTAGTGTTAGGGTTAGGGCTCGGTTTAGGGTACGGGTTAGGATTAGGGTATGCGTTAGGGTTAGGGTAGGGGTTAGGGTTAGGATACGCGTTAGGGTGAGGGTAGTTATTAAACCTATCCCACTCTCTAGATACCCCTTAGCACGTAAAAGAATATTATTTGGGGGTCCAGCCATGGAGAAGAGTTTAGACACGAGGAGAAGATAAGGAACACACCCATTATCAAGAAATCACATAAGGATTCTCTTTTTAACATGTTCCTTAAAACACTAGTGCTTAGGAAATCTATTGGAGGCAGAAGCCGTCAAGTGTAGCTTAGGGTTAGGGTTAGGGTTAGGGTGAGGGTTAGGGTACGGCTTAGGTTACGGGTTCGGGGAGGGGTTCGGGGAGGGCGTAGGGTATGGGTTAGGGTTAGGGTTAGGGCTAGTGTTAGGGTTAGGGCTCGGTTTAGGGTACAGGTTAGGATTAGGGTACGCATTAGGGTTAGGGTAGGGGTTAAGGTTAGTGTACGCGTTAGGGTGAGGGTAGTTATTAAACCTATCCCACTCTCTAGATACCCCTTAGCACGTACAGGTATATTATTGGGGGTCCAGCCATGGAGAAGAGTTTAGACACTAGGAGAAGATAAGGAACACACCCATTATCAAGAAATCACATTAGGATTCTCTTTTTAACCTGTTCCTTAAAACACTAGTGCTTAGGAAATCTATTGGAGGCAGAAGCAGTCAAGGGTAGCTTAGGGTTAGGGTTAGGGTTAGGGTGAGGGTTAGGGTATGGCTTAGGGTACGGGTTCGGGGAGGGGTTCGGGTAGGGCGTAGGCTATGGGTTAGGGTTAGGGTTAGGGTTAGTGTTAGGGTTAGGGCTCGGTTTAGGGTACGGGTTAGGATTAGTGTATGCGTTAGGGTTAGGGTAGGGTTTAGGGTTAGGGTACGCGTTAGGGTGAGGGTAGTTATTAAACCTATCCCACTCTCTAGATACCCCTTAGCACGTAAAGGAATATTATTTGGGGGTCCAGCCATGGAGAAGAGTTTAGACATGAGGAGAAGATAAGGAACACACCCATTATCAAGAAATCACATTAGGATTCTCTTTTTAACATGTTCCTTAAAACACTAGTGCTTAGGAAATCTATTGGAGGCAGAAGCCGTCAAGGGTAGCTTAGGGTTAGGGTTAGGGTTAGGGTGAGGGTTAGGGTACGGCTTAGGGTACGGGTTCGGGGAGGGGTTCGGGTTGGGCGTAGGGTATGGGTTAGGGTTAGGTTTAGGGCTAGTGTTAGGGTTAGGGCTCGGTTTAGGGTACAGGTTAGGATTAGGGTACGCGTTAGGGTTAGGGTAGGGGTTAAGGTTAGTGTACGCGTTAGGGTGAGGGTAGTTATTAAAACTATCCCACTCTCTAGATACCCCTTAGCACGTACAGGTATATTATTGGGGGTCCAGCCATGGAGAAGAGTTTAGACACTAGGAGAAGATAAGGAACACACCCATTATCAAGAAATCACATTAGGATTCTCTTTTTAACCTGTTCCTTAAAACACTAGTGCTTAGGAAATCTATTGGAGGCAGAAGCCGTCAAGGGTAGCTTAGGGTTAGGGTTAGGGTTAGGGTGAGGGTTAGGGTATAGCTTAGGGTACGGGTTCGGGGAGGGGTTCGGGTAGGGCGTAGGGTATGGGTTAGGGTTAGGGTTAGGGTTAGTGTTAGGGTTAGGGCTCGGTTTAGGGTACGGGTTAGGATTAGGGTACGCGTTAGGGTTAGGGTAGGGGTTAGGGTTAGGGTACGCGATAGGGTGAGGTTAGTTCTTAAACCTATCCCACTCTCTAGATACCCCTTAGTACGTAAAGGAATATTATTTGGGGGTCCAGCCATGGAGAAGAGTTTAGACACTAGGAGAAGATAAGGAACACACCCATTATCAAGAAATCACATTATGATTCTCTTTTTAACCTGTTCCTTAAAACACTAGTGCTTAGGAAATCTATTGGAGGCAGAAGCCGTCAAGGGTAGCTTAGGGTTAGGGTTAGGGTTAGGGTGATGGTTAAGGTATGGCTTAGGGTACGGGTTCGGGGAGTGGTTCGGGTAGGGCGTAGGGTATGGGTTAGGGTTAGGGTTAGGGTTAGTGTTAGGGTTAGGGCTCGGTTTAGGGTACGGGTTAGGATTAGGGTACGCGTTAGGGTTAGGGTAGTGGTTATGCTTAGGGTACGCGTTAGGGTGGGGGTAGTTATTAAACCTATCACACTCTCTAGATACCCCTTAGCACGTAAAGGACTATTATTTGGGGGTCCAGCCATGGAGAAGAGTTTAGACACTAGGAGAAGTTAAGGAACACACCCATTATCAAGAAATCACAATGTGATTCTCTTTTTAAACTGTTCCTTAAAAGACTAGTGCTTAGAAAATCTATTGGAGGCAGAAGCAGTCAAGGGTAGCTTAGGGTTAGGGTTAGGGTTAGGGTGAGGGTTAGGGTACGGCTTAGGGTACGGGTTCGGGGAGGGGTTCGGGTAGGGCGTAGGGTATGGGTTAGGGTTAGGGTTAGGGTTAGTGTTAGGGTTAGGGCTCGGTTAAGGGTACGGGTTAGGATTAGGGTACGCGTTAGTGTTAGGGTAGTGGTTAGGGTTAGGGTACGCTTTAGGGTGAGGGTAGTTATTAAACCTATCCCACTCTCTAGATACCCCTTAGCACGTAAAGGAATATTATTTGGGGGTCCAGCCATGGAGAAGAATTTAGACACTAGGAGAAGATAAGGAACACACCCATTATCAAGAAATCACAATATGATTCTCTCTTTAAACTGTTCCTTAAAACACTAGTGCTTAGGAAATCTATTGGAGGCAGAAGCAGTCAAGGGTAGCTTAGGGTTAGGGTTAGGGTTAGGGTGAGGGTTAGGGTACGGCTTACGATACGGGTTCGGGGAGGGGTTCGGGTAGGGCGTAGGGTATGGGTTAGGGTTAGGGTTAGGGCTAGTGTTAGGGTTAGGGCTCGGTTTAGGGTACGGGTTAGGATTAGGGTATGCGTTAGGGTTAGGGTAGGGGTTAGGGTTAGGATACGCGTTAGGGTGAGGGTAGTTATTAAACCTATCCCACTCTCTAGATACCCCTTAGCACGTAAAAGAATATTATTTGGGGGTCCAGCCATGGAGAAGAGTTTAGACACGAGGAGAAGATAAGGAACACACCCATTATCAAGAAATCACATAAGGATTCTCTTTTTAACATGTTCCTTAAAACACTAGTGCTTAGGAAATCTATTGGAGGCAGAAGCCGTCAAGTGTAGCTTAGGGTTAGGGTTAGGGTTAGGGTGAGGGTTAGGGTACGGCTTAGGGTACGGGTTCGGGGAGGGGTTCGGGGAGGGCGTAGGGTATGGGTTAGGGTTAGGGTTAGGGCTAGTGTTAGGGTTAGGGCTCGGTTTAGGGTACAGGTTAGGATTAGGGTACGCATTAGGGTTAGGGTAGGGGTTAAGGTTAGTGTACGCGTTAGGGTGAGGGTAGTTATTAAACCTATCCCACTCTCTAGATACCCCTTAGCACGTACAGGTATATTATTGGGGGTCCAGCCATGGAGAAGAGTTTAGACACTAGGAGAAGATAAGGAACACACCCATTATCAAGAAATCACATTAGGATTCTCTTTTTAACCTGTTCCTTAAAACACTAGTGCTTAGGAAATCTATTGGAGGCAGAAGCAGTCAAGGGTAGCTTAGGGTTAGGGTTAGGGTTAGGGTGAGGGTTAGGGTATGGCTTAGGGTACGGGTTCGGGGAGGGGTTCGGGTAGGGCGTAGGCTATGGGTTAGGGTTAGGGTTAGGGTTAGTGTTAGGGTTAGGGCTCGGTTTAGGGTACGGGTTAGGATTAGTGTATGCGTTAGGGTTAGGGTAGGGTTTAGGGTTAGGGTACGCGTTAGGGTGAGGGTAGTTATTAAACCTATCCCACTCTCTAGATACCCCTTAGCACGTAAAGGAATATTATTTGGGGGTCCAGCCATGGAGAAGAGTTTAGACATGAGGAGAAGATAAGGAACACACCCATTATCAAGAAATCACATTAGGATTCTCTTTTTAACATGTTCCTTAAAACACTAGTGCTTAGGAAATCTATTGGAGGCAGAAGCCGTCAAGGGTAGCTTAGGGTTAGGGTTAGGGTTAGGGTGAGGGTTAGGGTACGGCTTAGGGTACGGGTTCGGGGAGGGGTTCGGGTTGGGCGTAGGGTATGGGTTAGGGTTAGGTTTAGGGCTAGTGTTAGGGTTAGGGCTCGGTTTAGGGTACAGGTTAGGATTAGTGTACGCGTTAGGGTTAGGGTAGGGGTTAAGGTTAGTGTACGCGTTAGGGTGAGGGTAGTTATTAAAACTATCCCACTCTCTAGATACCCCTTAGCACGTACAGGTATATTATTGGGGGTCCAGCCATGGAGAAGAGTTTAGACACTAGGAGAAGATAAGGAACACACCCATTATCAAGAAATCACATTAGGATTCTCTTTTTAACCTGTTCCTTAAAACACTAGTGCTTAGGAAATCTATTGGAGGCAGAAGCCGTCAAGGGTAGCTTAGGGTTAGGGTTAGGGTTAGGGTGAGGGTTAGGGTATAGCTTAGGGTACGGGTTCGGGGAGGGGTTCGGGTAGGGCGTAGGGTATGGGTTAGGGTTAGGGTTAGGGTTAGTGTTAGGGTTAGGGCTCGGTTTAGGGTACGGGTTAGGATTAGGGTACGCGTTAGGGTTAGGGTAGGGGTTAGGGTTAGGGTACGCGATAGGGTGAGGTTAGTTCTTAAACCTATCCCACTCTCTAGATACCCCTTAGTACGTAAAGGAATATTATTTGGGGGTCCAGCCATGGAGAAGAGTTTAGACACTAGGAGAAGATAAGGAACACACCCATTATCAAGAAATCACATTAGGATTCTCTTTTTAACCTGTTCCTTAAAACACTAGTGCTTAGGAAATCTATTGGAGGCAGAAGCAGTCAAGGATAGCTTAGGGTTAGGGTTAGGGTTAGGGTGAGGGTTAGGGTATGGCTTAGGGTACGGGTTCGGGGAGGGGTTCGGGTAGGGCGTAGGCTATGGGATAGGGTTAGGGTTAGGGTTAGTGTTAGGGTTAGGGCTCGGTTTAGGGTACGGGTTAGGATTAGTGTATGCGTTAGGGTTAGGGTAGGGGTTAGGGTTAGGGTACGCGTTAGGGTGAGGGTAGTTATTAAACCTATCCCACTCTCTAGATACCCCTTAGCACGTAAAGGAATATTATTTGGGGGTCCAGCCATGGAGAAGAGTTTAGACACGAGGAGAAGATAAGGAACTCACCCATTATCAAGAAATCACATAAGGATTCTCTTTTTAACATGTTCCTTAAAACACTAGTGCTTAGGAAATCTATTGGAGGCAGAAGCCGTCAAGGGTAGCTTAGGGTTAGGGTTAGGGTTAGGGTGAGGGTTAGGGTACGGCTTAGGGTACGGGTTCGGTGAGGGGTTCGGGTAGGGCGTAGGGTATGGGTTAGGGTTAGGGTTAGGGCTAGTGTTAGGGTTAGGGCTCGGTTTAGGGTACAGGTTAGGATTAGGGTACGCATTAGGGTTAGGGTAGGGGTTAAGGTTAGTGTACGCGTTAGGGTGAGGGTAGTTATTAAACCTATCCCCCTCTCTAGAAACACCTTAGCACGTACAGGTATATTATTGGGGGTCCAGCCATGGAGAAGAGTTTAGACACTAGGAGAAGATAAGGAACACACCCATTATCAAGAAATCACATTAGGATTCTCTTTTTAACCTGTTCCTTAAAACACTAGTGCTTAGGAAATCTATTGGAGGCAGAAGCAGTCAAGGGTAGCTTAGGGTTAGGGTTAGGGTTAGGGTGAATGTTAGGGTATGGCTTAGGGTACGGGTTCGGGGAGGGGTTCGGGTAGGGCGTAGGCTATGGGTTAGGGTTAGGGTTAGGGTTAGTGTTAGGGTTAGGGCTCGGTTTAGGGTACGGGTTAGGATTAGTGTATGCGTTAGGGTTAGGGTAGGGGTTAGGGTTAGGGTACGCGTTAGGGTGAGGGTAGTTATTAAACCTATCCCACTCTCTAGATACCCCTTAGCACGTAAAGGAATATTATTTGGGGGTCCAGCCATGGAGAAGAGTTTAGACATGAGGAGAAGATAAGGAACACACCCATTATCAAGAAATCACATTAGGATTCTCTTTTTAACATGTTCCTTAAAACACTAGTGCTTAGGAAATCTATTGGAGGCAGAATCCGTCAAGGGTAGCTTAGGGTTAGGGTTAGGGTTAGGGTGAGGGTTAGGGTACGGCTTAGGGTACGGGTTCGGGGAGGGGTTCGGGTAGGGCGTAGGGTATGGGTTAGGGTTAGGGTTAGGGCTAGTGTTAGGGTTAGGGCTCGGTTTAGGGTACAGGTTAGGATTAGGGTACGCGTTAGGGTTAGGGTAGGGGTTAAGGTTAGTGTACGCGTTAGGGTGAGGGTAGTTATTAAACCTATCCCACTCTCTAGATACCCCTTAGCACGTACAGGTATATTATTGGGGGTCCAGCCATGGAGAAGAGTTTAGACACTAGGAGAAGATAAGGAACACACCCATTATCAAGAAATCACATTAGGATTCTCTTTTTAACCTGTTCCTTAAAACACTAGTGCTTAGGAAATCTATTGGAGGCAGAAGCAGTCAAGGGTAGCTTAGGGTTAGGGTGAGGGTTAGGGTATGGCTTAGGGTACGGGTTCGGGGACGGGTTCGGGTAGGGCGTAGGGTATGGGTTAGGGTTAGGGTTAGGGTTAGTGTTAGGGTTAGGGCTCGGTTTAGGGTACGGGTTAGGATTAGGGTACGCGTTAGGGTTAGGGTAGGGGTTAGGGTTAGGGTACGCGATAGGGTGAGGTTAGTTCTTAAACCTATCCCACTCTCTAGATACCCCTTAGTACGTAAAGGAATATTATTTGGGGGTCCAGCCATGGAGAAGAGTTTAGACACTAGGAGAAGATAAGGAACACACCCATTATCAAGAAATCACATTAGGATTCTCTTTTTAACCTGTCTCTTAAAACACTAGTGCTTAGGAAATCTATTGGAGGCAGAAGCCGTCAAGGGTAGCTTAGGGTTAGGGTTAGGGTTAGGGTGAGGGTTAGGGTATGGCTTAGGGTTCGGCTTCGGGGAGGGATTCGGGTAGGGCGTAGGGTATGGTTTAGGGTTAGGGTTAGGGTTAGTGTTAGGGTTAGGGCTCGGTTTAGGGTACGGGTTAGGATTAGGGTACGCGTTAGGGTTAGGGTAGGGGTTAGGGTTAGGGTACGCGTTAGGGTGAGGGTAGTTATTAAACCTATCCCACTCTCTAGATACCCCTTAGCACGTAAAGGAATATTATTTGGGGGTCCAGCCATGGAGAAGAGTTTAGAAACGAGGAGAAGATAAGGAACACACCCATTATCAAGAAATCACATAAGGATTCTCTTTTTAACATGTTCCTTAAAACACTAGTGCTTAGGAAATCTATTGGAGGCAGAAGCCGTCAAGGGTAGCTTAGGGTTAGGGTTAGGGTTAGGGTGTGGGTTAGGGTACGGCTTAGGGTACGGGTTCGGGGAGGGGTTCGGGTAGGGCGTAGGGTATGGGTTAGGGTTAGGGTTAGGGCTAGTGTTAGGGTTAGGGCTCGGTTTAGGGTACAGGTTAGGATTAGGGTACGCGTTAGGGTTAGGGTAGGGGTTAAGGTTAGTGTACGCGTTAGGGTGAGGGTAGTTATTAAACCTATCCCACTCTCTAGATACCCCTTAGCACGTACAGGTATATTATTGGGGGTCCAGCCATGGAGAAGAGTTTAGACACTAGGAGAAGATAAGGAACACACCCATTATCAAGAAATCACATTAGGATTCTCTTTTTAACCTGTCTCTTAAAACACTAGTGCTTAGGAAATCTATTGGAGGCAGAAGCCGTCAAGGGTAGCTTAGGGTTAGGGTTAGGGTTAGGGTGAGGGTTAGGGTATGGCTTAGGGTTCGGCTTCGGGGAGGGATTCGGGTAGGGCGTAGGGTATGGTTTAGGGTTAGGGTTAGGGTTAGTGTTAGGGTTAGGGCTCGGTTTAGGGTACGGGTTAGGATTAGGGTACGCGTTAGGGTTAGGGTAGGGGTTAGGGTTAGGGTACGCGTTAGGGTGAGGGTAGTTATTAAACCTATCCCACTCTCTAGATACCCCTTAGCACGTAAAGGAATATTATTTGGGGGTCCAGCCATGGAGAAGAGTTTAGAAACGAGGAGAAGATAAGGAACACACCCATTATCAAGAAATCACATAAGGATTCTCTTTTTAACATGTTCCTTAAAACACTAGTGCTTAGGAAATCTATTGGAGGCAGAAGCCGTCAAGGGTAGCTTAGGGTTAGGGTTAGGGTTAGGGTGTGGGTTAGGGTACGGCTTAGGGTACGGGTTCGGGGAGGGGTTCGGGTAGGGCGTAGGGTATGGGTTAGGGTTAGGGTTAGGGCTAGTGTTAGGGTTAGGGCTCGGTTTAGGGTACGGGTTAGGATTAGGGTATGCGTTAGGGTTAGGGTAGGGGTTAGGGTTACGATACGCGTTAGGGTGAGGGTAGTTATTAAACCTATCCCACTCTCTAGATACCCCTTAGCACGTAAAAGAATATTATTTGGGGGTCCAGCCATGGAGAAGAGTTTAGACACGAGGAGAAGATAAGGAACACACCCATTATCAAGAAATCACATAAGGATTCTCTTTTTAACATGTTCCTTAAAACACTAGTGCTTAGGAAATCTATTGGAGGCAGAAGCCGTCAAGGGTAGCTTAGGGTTAGGGTTAGGGTTAGGGTGAGGGTTAGGGTACGGCTTAGGGTACGGGTTCGGGGAGGGGTTCGGGGAGGGCGTAGGGTATGGGTTAGGGTTAGGGTTAGGGCTAGTGTTAGGGTTAGGGCTCGGTTTAGGGTACAGGTTAGGATTAGGGTACGCATTAGGGTTAGGGTAGGGGTTAAGGTTAGTGTACGCGTTAGGGTGAGGGTAGTTATTAAACCTATCCCACTCTCTAGATACCCCTTAGCACGTACAGGTATATTATTGGGGGTCCAGCCATGGAGAAGAGTTTAGACACTAGGAGAAGATAAGGAACACACCCATTATCAAGAAATCACATTAGGATTCTCTTTTTAACCTGTTCCTTAAAACACTAGTGCTTAGGAAATCTATTGGAGGCAGAAGCAGTCAAGGGTAGCTTAGGGTTAGGGTTAGGGTTAGGGTGAGGGTTAGGGTATGGCTTAGGGTATGGGTTCGGGGAGGGGTTCGGGTAGGGCGTAGGCTATGGGTTAGGGTTAGGGTTAGGGTTAGTGTTAGGGTTAGGGCTCGGTTTAGGGTACGGGTTAGGATTAGTGTATGCTTTAGGGTTAGGGTAGGGTTTAGGGTTAGGGTACGCGTTAGGGTGAGGGTAGTTATTAAACCTATCCCACTCTCTAGATACCCCTTAGCACGTAAAGGAATATTATTTGGGGGTCCAGCCATGGAGAAGAGTTTAGACATGAGGAGAAGATAAGGAACACACCCATTATCAAGAAATCACATTAGGATTCTCTTTTTAACATGTTCCTTAAAACACTAGTGCTTAGGAAATCTATTGGAGGCAGAAGCCGTCAAGGGTAGCTTAGGGTTAGGGTTAGGGTTAGGGTGAGGGTTAGGGTACGGCTTAGGGTACGGGTTCGGGGAGGGGTTCGGGTAGGGCGTAGGGTATGGGTTAGGGTTAGGGTTAGGGCTAGTGTTAGGGTTAGGGCTCGGTTTAGGGTACAGGTTAGGATTAGGGTACGCGTTAGGGTTAGGGTAGGGGTTAAGGTTAGTGTACGCGTTAGGGTGAGGGTAGTTATTAAAACTATCCCACTCTCTAGATACCCCTTAGCACGTACAGGTATATTATTGGGGGTCCAGCCATGGAGAAGAGTTTAGACACTAGGAGAAGATAAGGAACACACCCATTATCAAGAAATCACATTAGGATTCTCTTTTTAACCTGTTCCTTAAAACACTAGTGCTTAGGAAATCTATTGGAGGCAGAAGCAGTCAAGGGTAGCTTAGGGTTAGGGTTAGGGTTAGGGTGAGGGTTAGGGTATAGCTTAGGGTACGGGTTCGGGGAGGGGTTCGGGTAGGGCGTAGGGTATGGGTTAGGGTTAGGGTTAGGGTTAGTGTTAGGGTTAGGGCTCGGTTTAGGGTACGGGTTAGGATTAGGGTACGCGTTAGGGTTAGGGTAGGGGTTAGGGTTAGGGTACGCGATAGGGTGAGGTTAGTTCTTAAACCTATCCCACTCTCTAGATACCCCTTAGTACGTAAAGGAATATTATTTGGGGGTCCAGCCATGGAGAAGAGTTTAGACACTAGGAGAAGATAAGGAACACACCCATTATCAAGAAATCACATTAGGATTCTCTTTTTAACCTGTCTCTTAAAACACTAGTGCTTAGGAAATCTATTGGAGGCAGAAGCCGTCAAGGGTAGCTTAGGGTTAGGGTTAGGGTTAGGGTGAGGGTTAGGGTATGGCTTAGGGTTCGGCTTCGGGGAGGGATTCGGGTAGGGCGTAGGGTATGGTTTAGGGTTAGGGTTAGGGTTAGTGTTAGGGTTAGGGCTCGGTTTAGGGTACGGGTTAGGATTAGGGTACGCGTTAGGGTTAGGGTAGGGGTTAGGGTTAGGGTACGCGTTAGGGTGAGGGTAGTTATTAAACCTATCCCACTCTCTAGATACACCTTAGCACGTAAAGGAATATTATTTGGGGGTCCAGCCATGGAGAAGAGTTTAGAAACGAGGAGAAGATAAGGAACACACCCATTATCAAGAAATCACATAAGGATTCTCTTTTTAACATGTTCCTTAAAACACTAGTGCTTAGGAAATCTATTGGAGGCAGAAGCCGTCAAGGGTAGCTTAGGGTTAGGGTTAGGGTTAGGGTGTGGGTTAGGGTACGGCTTAGGGTACGGGTTCGGGGAGGGGTTCGGGTAGGGCGTAGGGTATGGGTTAGGGTTAGGGTTAGGGCTAGTGTTAGGGTTAGGGCTCGGTTTAGGGTACAGGTTAGGATTAGGGTACGCGTTAGGGTTAGGGTAGGGGTTAAGGTTAGTGTACGCGTTAGGGTGAGGGTAGTTATTAAACCTATCCCACTCTCTAGATACCCCTTAGCACGTACAGGTATATTATTGGGGGTCCAGCCATGGAGAAGAGTTTAGACACTAGGAGAAGATAAGGAACACACCCATTATCAAGAAATCACATTAGGATTCTCTTTTTAACCTGTCTCTTAAAACACTAGTGCTTAGGAAATCTATTGGAGGCAGAAGCCGTCAAGGGTAGCTTAGGGTTAGGGTTAGGGTTAGGGTGAGGGTTAGGGTATGGCTTAGGGTTCGGCTTCGGGGAGGGATTCGGGTAGGGCGTAGGGTATGGTTTAGGGTTAGGGTTAGGGTTAGTGTTAGGGTTAGGGCTCGGTTTAGGGTACGGGTTAGGATTAGGGTACGCGTTAGGGTTAGGGTAGGGGTTAGGGTTAGGGTACGCGTTAGGGTGAGGGTAGTTATTAAACCTATCCCACTCTCTAGATACCCCTTAGCACGTAAAGGAATATTATTTGGGGGTCCAGCCATGGAGAAGAGTTTAGAAACGAGGAGAAGATAAGGAACACACCCATTATCAAGAAATCACATAAGGATTCTCTTTTTAACATGTTCCTTAAAACACTAGTGCTTAGGAAATCTATTGGAGGCAGAAGCCGTCAAGGGTAGCTTAGGGTTAGGGTTAGGGTTAGGGTGTGGGTTAGGGTACGGCTTAGGGTACGGGTTCGGGGAGGGGTTCGGGTAGGGCGTAGGGTATGGGTTAGGGTTAGGGTTAGGGCTAGTGTTAGGGTTAGGGCTCGGTTTAGGGTACAGGTTAGGATTAGGATACGCGTTAGGGTTATGGTAGGGGTTAAGGTTAGTGTACGCGATAGGGTGAGGGTAGTTATTAAACCTATCCCACTCTCTAGATACCCCTTAGCACGTACAGGTATATTATTGGGGGTCCAGCCATGGAGAAGAGTTTAGACACTAGGAGAAGATAAGGAACACACCCATTATCAAGAAATCACATTAGGATTCTCTTTTTAACCTGTTCCTTAAAACACTAGTGCTTAGGAAATCTATTGGAGGCAGAAGCCGTCAAGGGTAGCTTAGGGTTAGGGTTAGGGTTAGGGTGAGGGTTAGGGTATGGCTTAGGGTACGGGTTCGGGGAGGGGTTCGGGTAGGGCGTAGGGTATGGGTTAGGGTTAGGGTTAGTGTTAGTGTTAGGGTTAGGGCTCGGTTTAGGGTACGGGTTAGGATTAGGGTACGCGTTAGGGTTAGGGTAGGGGTTATGGTTAGGGTACGCGTTAGGGTGGGGGTAGTTATTAAACCTATCACACTCTCTAGATACCCCTTAGCACGTAAAGGACTATTATTTGGGGGTCCAGCCATGGAGAAGAGTTTAGACACGAGGAGAAGATAAGGAACACACCCATTATCAAGAAATCACAATGTGATTCTCTTTTTAAACTGTTCCTTAAAACACTAGTGCTTAAAATCTATTGGAGGCAGAAGCAGTCAAGGGTAGCTTAGGGTTAGGGTTAGGGTTAGGGTGAGGGTTATGGTACGGCTTAGGGTACGGGTTCGGGGAAGGGTTCGGGTAGGCCGTAGGGTATGGGTTAGGGTTAGGGTTAGGGTTAGTGTTAGGGTTAGGGCTCGGTTTAGGGTACGGGTTAGGATTAGGGTACGCGTTAGTGTTAGGGTAGTGGTTAGGTTTAGGGTACGCTTTAGGGTGAGGGTAGTTATTAAACCTATCCCACTCTCTAGATACCCCTTAGCACGTAAAGGAATATTATTTGGGAGTCCAGCCATGGAGAAGAATTTAGACACTAGGAGAAGATAAGGAACACACCCATTATCAAGAAATCACAATATGATTCTCTTTTTAAACTGTTCCTTAAAACACTAGTGCTTAGGAAATCTATTGGAGGCAGAAGCCGTCAAGGGTAGCTTAGGGTTAGGGTTAGGGTTAGGGTGAGGGTTAGGGTACGGCTTACGATACGGGTTCGGGGAGGGGTTCGGGTAGGGCGTAGGGTATGGGTTAGGGTTAGGGTTAGGGCTAGTGTTAGGGTTAGGGCTCGGTTTAGGGTACGGGTTAGGATTAGGGTATGCGTTAGGGTTAGGGTAGGGGTTAGGGTTAGGATACGCGTTAGGGTGAGGGTAGTTATTAAACCTATCCCACTCTCTAGATACCCCTTAGCACGTAAAGGAATATTATTTGGGGGTCCAGCCATGGAGAAGAGTTTAGACACGAGGAAAAGATAAGGAACACACCCATTATCAAGAAATCACATTAGGATTCTCTTTTAAACCTGTTCCTTAAATCACTAGTGCTTAGGAAATCTATTGGAGGCAGAAGCCGTCAAGGGTAGCTTAGGGTTAGGGTTAGGGTTAGGGTGAGGGTTAGGGTACGGCTTAGGGTACGGGTTCGGGGAGGGGTTCGGGTAGGGCGTAGGGTATGGGTTAGAGTTAGGGTTAGGGTTAGTGTTAGGGTTAGGCCTCGGTTTAGGGTACGGGTTAGGATTAGGGTACGCGTTAGTGTTAGGGTAGGGGTTAGGGTTAGGGTACGCTTTAGGGTGAGGGTAGTTATTAAACCTATCCCACTCTCTAGATACCCCTTAGCACGTAAAGGAATATTATTTGGGGGTCCAGCCATGGAGAAGGGTTTAGACACTAGGAGAAGATAAGGAACACACCCATTATCATGAAATCACAATATGATTCTGTTTTTAAACTGTTCCTTAAAACACTAGTGGTTAGGAAATCTATTGGAGGCAGAAGCAGTCAAGGGTAGCTTAGGGTTAGGGTTAGGGTTAGGGTGAGGGTTAGGGTACGGCTTAGGGTACGGGTTCGGGCAGGGTTTCGGGTAGGGCGTAGGGTATGGGTTAGGGTTAGTGTTAGGGTTAGTGTTAGAGTTAGGGCTCGGTTTAGGGTACGGGTTAGGATTAGGGTACTCGTTAGGGTTAGGGTAGCGGTTAGGGTTAGGGTACGCGTTAGGGTGAGGGTAGTTATTAAACCTATCACACTCTCTAGATACACCTTAGCACGTAAAGGAATATTATTTGAGGGTCCAGCCATGGATAAGAGTTTAGACACGAGGAGAAGATAAGGAACACACCCATTATCAAGAAATCACATTAGGATTCTCTTTTTAACCTGTTCCTTAAAACACTAGTGCTTAGGAAATCTATTGGAGGCAGAAGCCGTCAAGGGTAGCTTAGGGTTAGGGTTAGGGTTAGGGTGAGGGTTAGGGTACGGTTTAGGGTACGGGTTCAGGGAGGGGTTCGGGTAGGGCGTAGGGTATGGGTTAGGGTTAGGGTTAGGGTTAGTGTTAGGGTTAGGGCTCGGTTTAGGGTACGGGTTAGGATTAGGGTACGCGCTAAGGTTAGGGTAGGGGTTAGGGTTAGGGTACGCGTTAGGGTGAGGGTAGTTATTAAACCTATCACACTCTCTAGATACCCCTTAGCACATAAAGGAATATTATTTGGGGGTCCAGCCATGGAGAAGAGTTTAGACACGAGGAGAAGATAAGGAACACACCCATTATCAAGAAATCACATTAGGATTCTCTTTTTAACCTGTTCCTTAAAACACTAGTGCTTAGGAAATCTATTGGAGGCAGAAGCCGTCAAGGGTAGCTTAGGGTTAGGGTTAGGGTTAGGGTGAGGTTTAGGGTATGGCTTAGGGTACGGGTTCGGGGAGGGGTTCGGGTAGGGCGTAGGCTATGGGTTAGGGTTAGGGTTAGGGTTAGTGTTAGGGTTAGGGCTCGGTTTAGGGTACGGGTTAGGATTAGTGTATGCGTTAGGGTTAGGGTAGGGGTTAGGGTTAGGGTACGCGTTAGGGTGAGGGTAGTTATTAAACCTATCCCACTCTCTAGATACCCCTTAGCACGTAAAGGAATATTATTTGGGGGTCCAGCCATGGAGAAGAGTTTAGAAACGAGGAGAAGATAAGGAACACACCCATTATCAAGAAATCACATAAGGATTCTCTTTTTAACATGTTCCTTAAAACACTAGTGCTTAGGAAATCTATTGGAGGCAGAAGCCGTCAAGGGTAGCTTAGGGTTAGGGTTAGGGTTAGGGTGTGGGTTAGGGTACGGCTTAGGGTACGGGTTCGGGGAGGGGTTCGGGTAGGGCGTAGGGTATGGGTTAGGGTTAGGGTTAGGGCTAGTGTTAGGGTTAGGGCTCGGTTTAGGGTACAGGTTAGGATTAGGGTACGCGTTAGGGTTAGGGTAGGGGTTAAGGTTAGTGTACGCGTTAGGGTGAGGGTAGTTATTAAACCTATCCCACTCTCTAGATACCCCTTAGCACGTACAGGAATATTATTGGGGGTCCAGCCATGGAGAAGAGTTTAGACACTAGGAGAAGATAAGGAACACACCCATTATCACGAAATCACATTAGGATTCTCTTTTTAACCTGTTCCTTAAAACACTAGTGCTTAGGAAATCTATTGGAGGCAGAAGCAGTCAAGGGTAGCTTAGGGTTAGGGTTAGGGTTAGGGTGAGGGTTAGGGTACGGCTTAGGGTACGGGTTCGGGGAGGGGTTCGGGTAGGGCGTAGGGTATGGGTTAGGGTTAGGGTTAGGGCTAGTGTTAGGGTTAGGGCTCGGTTTAGGGTACGGGTTAGGATTAGGGTACGCGTTAGGGTTCGGGTAGGGGTTAGGGTTAGGGTACGCGTTAGTGTGAGGGTAGTTATTAAACCTATCCCACTCTCTAGATACCCCTTAGCACGTAAAGGAATATTATTTGGGAGTCCAGCCATGGAGAAGAGTTTAGACACGAGGAGAAGATAAGGAAAACACCCATTATCAAGAAATCACATTAGGATTCTCTTTTTAACCTGTTCCTTAAAACACTAGTGCTTAGGAAATCTATTGGAGGCAGAAGCCGTCAAGGGTAGCTTAGGGTTAGGGTTAGGGTTAGGGTGAGGGTTAGGGTACGGCTTAGGTTAGGGTTTCGGGGAGGGGTTCGGGTAGGGCGTAGGGTATGGGTTAGGGTTAGGGTTAGTGTTAGTGTTAGGGTTAGGGCTCGGTTTAGGGTACGGGTTAGGATTAGGGTACGCGTTAGGGTTAGGGTAGGGGTTATGGTTAGGGTACGCGTTAGGGTGGGGGTAGTTATTAAACCTATCACACTATCTAGATACCCCTTAGCACGTAAAGGACTATTATTTGGGGGTCCAGCCATGGAGAAGAGTTTAGACACGAGGAGAAGATAAGGAACACACCCATTATCAAGAAATCACAATGTGATTCTCTTTTTAAACTGTTCCTTAAAACACTAGTGCTTAGGAAATCTATTGGAGGCAGAAGCAGTCAAGGGTAGCTTAGGGTTAGGGTTAGGGTTAGGGTGAGGGTTATGGTACGGCTTAGGGTACGGGTTCGGGGAAGGGTTCGGGTAGGCCGTAGGGTATGGGTTAGGGTTAGGGTTAGGGTTAGTGTTAGGGTTAGGGCTCGGTTTAGGGTACGGGTTAGGATTAGGGTACGCGTTAGTGTTAGGGTAGTGGTTAGGGTTAGGGTACGCTTTAGGGTGAGGGTAGTTATTAAACCTATCCCACTCTCTAGATACCCCTTAGCACGTAAAGGAATATTATTTGGGGGTCCAGCCATGGAGAAGAATTTAGACACTAGGAGAAGATAAGGAACACACCCATTATCAAGAAATCACAATATGATTCTCTTTTTAAACTGTTCCTTAAAACACTAGTGCTTAGGAAATCTATTGGAGGCAGAAGCAGTCAAGGGTAGCTTAGGGTTAGGGTTAGGGTTAGGGTGAGGGTTAGGGTACGGCTTACGATACGGGTTCGGGGAGGGGTTCGGGTAGGGCGTAGGGTATGGGTTAGGGTTAGGGTTAGGGCTAGTGTTAGGGTTAGGGCTCGGTTTAGGGTACGGGTTAGGATTAGGGTATGCGTTAGGGTTAGGGTAGGGGTTAGGGTTAGGATACGCGTTAGGGTGAGGGTAGTTATTAAACCTATCCCACTCTCTAGATACCCCTTAGCACGTAAAGGAATATTATTTGGGGGTCCAGCCATGGAGAAGAGTTTAGACACGAGGAAAAGATAAGGAACACACCCATTATCAAGAAATCACATTAGGATTCTCTTTTAAACCTGTTCCTTAAATCACTAGTGCTTAGGAAATCTATTGGAGGCAGAAGCCGTCAAGGGTAGCTTAGGGTTAGGGTTAGGGTTAGGGTGAGGGTTAGGGTACGGCTTAGGGTACGGGTTCGGGGAGGGGTTCGGGTAGGGCGTAGGGTATGGGTTAGAGTTAGGGTTAGGGTTAGTGTTAGGGTTAGGCCTCGGTTTAGGGTACGGGTTAGGATTAGGGTACGCGTTAGTGTTAGGGTAGGGGTTAGGGTTAGGGTACGCTTTAGGGTGAGGGTAGTTATTAAACCTATCCCACTCTCTAGATACCCCTTAGCACGTAAAGGAATATTATTTGGGGGTCCAGCCATGGAGAAGGGTTTAGACACTAGGAGAAGATAAGGAACACACCCATTATCATGAAATCACAATATGATTCTCTTTTTAAACTGTTCCTTAAAACACTAGTGGTTAGGAAATCTATTGGAGGCAGAAGCAGTCAAGGGTAGCTTAGGGGTAGGGTTAGGGTTAGGGTGAGGGTTAGGGTACGGCTTAGGGTACGGGTTCGGGCAGGGTTTCGGGTAGGGCGTAGGGTATGGGTTAGGGTTAGGGTTAGGGTTAGTGTTAGAGTTAGGGCTCGGTTTAGGGTACGGGTTAGGATTAGGGTACTCGTTAGGGTTAGGGTAGCGGTTAGGGTTAGGGTACGCGTTAGGGTGAGGGTAGTTATTAAACCTATCACACTCTCTAGATACACCTTAGCACGTAAAGGAATATTATTTGGGGGTCCAGCCATGGAGAAGAGTTTAGACACTAGGAGAAGATAAGGAACACACCCATTATCACGAAATCACATTAGGATTCTCTTTTTAACCTGTTCCTTAAAACACTAGTGCTTAGGAAATCTATTGGAGGCAGAAGCAGTCAAGGGTAGATTAGGGTTAGGGTTAGGGTTAGGGTGAGGGTTAGGGTACGGCTTAGGTTACGGGTTCGGGGAGGGGTTCGGGTAGGACGTAGGGTATGGTTTAGGGTTAGGGTTAGGGCTAGTGTTAGGGTTAGGGCTCGGTTTAGGGTACGGGTTAGGATTAGGGTACACGTTAGGGTTCGGGTAGGGGTTAGGGTTAGGGTACGCATTAGGGTGAGGGTAGTTATTAAACCTATCCCACTCTCTAGATACCCCTTAGCACGTAAAGGAATATTATTTGGGGGTCCAGCCATGGATAAGAGTTTAGACACGAGGAGAAGATAAGGAACACACCCATTATCAAGAAATCACATTAGGATTCTCTTTTTAACCTGTTCCTTAAAACACTAGTGCTTAGGAAATCTATTGGAGGCAGAAGCCGTCAAGGGTAGCTTAGGGTTAGGGTTAGGGTTAGGGTGAGGGTTAGGGTACGGTTTAGGGTACGGGTTCAGGGAGGGGTTCGGGTAGGGCGTAGGGTATGGGTTAGGGTTAGGGTTAGGGTTAGTGTTAGGGTTAGGGCTCGGTTTAGGGTACGGGTTAGGATTAGGGTACGCGCTAAGGTTAGGGTAGGGGTTAGGGTTAGGGTACGCGTTAGGGTGAGGGTAGTTATTAAACCTATCACACTCTCTAGATACCCCTTAGCACATAAAGGAATATTATTTGGGGGTCCAGCCATGGAGAAGAGTTTAGACACGAGGAGAAGATAAGGAACACACCCATTATCAAGAAATCACATTAGGATTCTCTTTTTAACCTGTTCCTTAAAACACTAGTGCTTAGGAAATCTATTGGAGGCAGAAGCCGTTAAGGGTAGCTTAGGGTTAGGGTTAGGGTTAGGGTGAGGTTTAGGGTATGGCTTAGGGTACGGGTTCGGGGAGGGGTTCGGGTAGGGCGTAGGCTATGGGTTAGGGTTAGGGTTAGGGTTAGTGTTAGGGTTAGGGCTCGGTTTAGGGTACGGGTTAGGATTAGTGTATGCGTTAGGGTTAGGGTAGGGGTTAGGGTTAGGGTACGCGTTAGGGTGAGGGTAGTTATTAAACCTATCCCACTCTCTAGATACCCCTTAGCACGTAAAGGAATATTATTTGGGGGTCCAGCCATGGAGAAGAGTTTAGAAACGAGGAGAAGATAAGGAACACACCCATTATCAAGAAATCACATAAGGATTCTCTTTTTAACCTGTTCCTTAAAACACTAGTGCTTAGGAAATCTATTGGAGGCAGAAGCAGTCAAGGGTAGCTTAGGGTTAGGGTTAGGGTTAGGGTGAGGGTTAGGGTACGGCTTAGGGTACGGGTTCGGGGAGGGGTTCGGGTAGGGCGTAGGGTATGGGTTAGGGTTAGGGTTAGGGCTAGTGTTAGGGTTAGGGCTCGGTTTAGGGTACGGGTTAGGATTAGGGTACGCGTTAGGGTTCGGGTAGGGGTTAGGGTTAGGGTACGCGTTAGTGTGAGGGTAGTTATTAAACCTATCCCACTCTCTAGATACCCCTTAGCACGTAAAGGAATATTATTTGGGAGTCCAGCCATGGAGAAGAGTTTAGACACGAGGAGAAGATAAGGAACACACCCATTATCAAGAAATCACATTAGGATTCTCTTTTTAACCTGTTCCTTAAAACACTAGTGCTTAGGAAATCTATTGGAGGCAGAAGCCGTCAAGGGTAGCTTAGGGTTAGGGTTAGGGTTAGGGTGAGGGTTAGGGTACGGCTTAGGTTAGGGTTTCGGGGAGGGGTTCGGGTAGGGCGTA
The DNA here is from genome assembly GCF_949987535.1 of Balaenoptera acutorostrata. Lineage (NCBI taxonomy): Eukaryota > Metazoa > Chordata > Mammalia > Artiodactyla > Balaenopteridae > Balaenoptera > Balaenoptera acutorostrata. The sequence continues at coordinate 335,056 of NW_026646094.1, read as the reverse complement.
GGGTATGGGTTAGGGTTAGGGTTAGTGTTAGTGTTAGGGTTAGGGCTCGGTTTAGGGTACGGGTTAGGATTAGGGTACGCGTTAGGGTTAGGGTAGTGGTTATGGTTAGGGTACGCGTTAGGGTGGGGGTAGTTATTAAACCTATCACACTCTCTAGATACCCCTTAGCACGTAAAGGACTATTATTTGGGGGTCCAGCCATGGAGAAGAGTTTAGACACGAGGAGAAGATAAGGAACACACCCATTATCAAGAAATCACAATGTGATTCTCTTTTTAAACTGTTCCTTAAAACACTAGTGCTTAGGAAATCTATTGGAGGCAGAAGCAGTCAAGGGTAGCTTAGGGTTAGGGTTAGGGTTAGGGTGAGGGTTATGGTACGGCTTAGGGTACGGGTTCGGGGAAGGGTTCGGGTAGGCCGTAGGGTATGGGTTAGGGTTAGGGTTAGGGTTAGTGTTAGGGTTAGGGCTCGGTTTAGGGTACGGGTTAGGATTAGGGTACGCGTTAGTGTTAGGGTAGTGGTTAGGGTTAGGGTACGCTTTAGGGTGAGGGTAGTTATTAAACCTATCCCACTCTCTAGATACCCCTTAGCACGTAAAGGAATATTATTTGGGGGTCCTGCCATGGAGAAGAATTTAGACACTAGGAGAAGATAAGGAACACACCCATTATCAAGAAATCACAATATGATTCTCTTTTTAAACTGTTCCTTAAAACACTAGTGCTTAGGAAATCTATTGGAGGAAGAAGCAGTCAAGGGTAGCTTAGGGTTAGGGTTAGGGTTAGGGTGAGGGTTAGGGTACGGCTTACGATACGGGTTCGGGGAGGGGTTCGGGTAGGGCGTAGGGTATGGGTTAGGGTTAGGGTTAGGGCTAGTGTTAGGGTTAGGGCTCGGTTTAGGGTACGGGTTAGGATTAGGGTATGCGTTAGGGTTAGGGTAGGGGTTAGGGTTAGGATACGCGTTAGGGTGAGGGTAGTTATTAAACCTATCCCACTCTCTACATACCCCTTAGCACGTAAAGGAATATTATTTGGGGGTCCAGCCATGGAGAAGAGTTTAGACACGAGGAAAAGATAAGGAACACACCCATTATCAAGAAATCACATTAGGATTCTCTTTTAAACCTGTTCCTTAAATCACTAGTGCTTAGGAAATCTATTGGAGGCAGAAGCCGTCAAGGGTAGCTTAGGGTTAGGGTTAGGGTTAGGGTGAGGGTTAGGGTACGGCTTAGGGTACGGGTTCGGGGAGGGGTTCGGGTAGGGCGTAGGGTATGGGTTAGAGTTAGGGTTAGGGTTAGTGTTAGGGTTAGGCCTCGGTTTAGGGTACGGGTTAGGATTAAGGTACGCGTTAGTGTTAGGGTAGGGGTTAGGGTTAGGGTACGCTTTAGGGTGAGGGTAGTTATTAAACCTATCCCACTCTCTAGATACCCCTTAGCACGTAAAGGAATATTATTTGGGGGTCCAGCCATGGAGAAGGGTTTAGACACTAGGAGAAGATAAGGAACACACCCATTATCATGAAATCACAATATGATTCTCTTTTTAAACTGTTCCTTAAAACACTAGTGGTTAGGAAATCTATTGGAGGCAGAAGCAGTCAAGGGTAGCTTAGGGTTAGGGTTAGGGTTAGGGTGAGGGTTAGGGTACGGCTTAGGGTACGGGTTCGGGGAGGGGTTCGGGTAGGGCGTAGGGTATGGGTTAGGGTTAGGGTTAGGGTTAGTGTTAGAGTTAGGGCTCGGTTTAGGGTACGGGTTAGGATTAGGGTACTCGTTAGGGTTAGGGTAGCGGTTAGGGTTAGGGTACGCGTTAGGGTGAGGGTAGTTATTAAACCTATCACACTCTCTAGATACACCTTAGCACGTAAAGGAATATTATTTGGGGGTCCAGCCATGGAGAAGAGTTTAGACACTAGGAGAAGATAAGGAACACACCCATTATCACGAAATCACATTAGGATTCTCTTTTTAACCTGTTCCTTAAAACACTAGTGCTTAGGAAATCTATTGGAGGCAGATGCAGTCAAGGGTAGATTAGGGTTAGGGTTAGGGTTAGGGTGAGGGTTAGGGTACGGCTTAGGTTACGGGTTCGGGGAGGGGTTCGGGTAGGACGTAGGGTATGGTTTAGGGTTAGGGTTAGGGCTAGTGTTAGGGTTAGGGCTCGGTTTAGGGTACGGGTTAGGATTAGGGTACACGTTAGGGTTCGGGTAGGGGTTAGGGTTAGGGTACGCGTTAGGGTGAGGGTAGTTATTAAACCTATCCCACTCTCTAGATACCCCTTAGCACGTAAAGGAATATTATTTGGGGGTCCAGCCATGGATAAGAGTTTAGACACGAGGAGAAGATAAGGAACACACCCATTATCAAGAAATCACATTAGGATTCTCTTTTTAACCTGTTCCTTAAAACACTAGTGCTTAGGAAATCTATTGGAGGCAGAAGCCGTCAAGGGTAGCTTAGGGTTAGGGTTAGGGTTAGGGTGAGGGTTAGGGTACGGTTTAGGGTACGGGTTCAGGGAGGGGTTCGGGTAGGGCGTAGGGTATGGGTTAGGGTTAGGGTTAGGGTTAGTGTTAGGGTTAGGGCTCGGTTTAGGGTACGGGTTAGGATTAGGGTACGCGCTAAGGTTAGGGTAGGGGTTAGGGTTAGGGTACGCGTTAGGGTGAGGGTAGTTATTAAACCTATCACACTCTCTAGATACCCCTTAGCACATAAAGGAATATTATTTGGGGGTCCAGCCATGGAGAAGAGTTTAGACACGAGGAGAAGATAAGGAACACACCCATTATCAAGAAATCACATTAGGATTCTCTTTTTAACCTGTTCCTTAAAACACTAGTGCTTAGGAAATCTATTGGAGGCAGAAGCCGTCAAGGGTAGCTTAGGGTTAGGGTTAGGGTTAGGGTGAGGTTTAGGGTATGGCTTAGGGTACGGGTTCGGGGAGGGGTTCGGGTAGGGCGTAGGCTATGGGTTAGGGTTAGGGTTAGGGTTAGTGTTAGGGTTAGGGCTCGGTTTAGGGTACGGGTTAGGATTAGTGTATGCGTTAGGGTTAGGGTAGGGGTTAGGGTTAGGGTACGCGTTAGGGTGAGGGTAGTTATTAAACCTATCCCACTCTCTAGATACCCCTTAGCACGTAAAGGAATATTATTTGGGGGTCCAGCCATGGAGAAGAGTTTAGAAACGAGGAGAAGATAAGGAACACACCCATTATCAAGAAATCACATAAGGATTCTCTTTTTAACATGTTCCTTAAAACACTAGTGCTTAGGAAATCTATTGGAGGCAGAAGCCGTCAAGGGTAGCTTAGGGTTAGGGTTAGGGTTAGGGTGTGGGTTAGGGTACGGCTTAGGGTACGGGTTCGGGGAGGGGTTCGGGTAGGGCGTAGGGTATGGGTTAGGGTTAGGGTTAGGGCTAGTGTTAGGGTTAGGGCTCGGTTTAGGGTACAGGTTAGGATTAGGGTACGCGTTAGGGTTAGGGTAGGGGTTAAGGTTAGTGTACGCGTTAGGGTGAGGGTAGTTATTAAACCTATCCCACTCTCTAGATACCCCTTAGCACGTACAGGAATATTATTGGGGGTCCAGCCATGGAGAAGAGTTTAGACACTAGGAGAAGATAAGGAACACACCCATTATCACGAAATCACATTAGGATTCTCTTTTTAACCTGTTCCTTAAAACACTAGTGCTTAGGAAATCTATTGGAGGCAGAAGCAGTCAAGGGTAGCTTAGGGTTAGGGTTAGGGTTAGGGTGAGGGTTAGGGTACGGCTTAGGGTACGGGTTCGGGGAGGGGTTCGGGTAGGGCGTAGGGTATGGGTTAGGGTTAGGGTTAGGGCTAGTGTTAGGGTTAGGGCTCGGTTTAGGGTACGGGTTAGGATTAGGGTACGCGTTAGGGTTCGGATAGGGGTTAGGGTTAGGGTACGCGTTAGTGTGAGGGTAGTTATTAAACCTATCCCACTCTCTAGATACCCCTTAGCACGTAAAGGAATATTATTTGGGAGTCCAGCCATGGAGAAGAGTTTAGACACGAGGAGAAGATAAGGAACACACCCATTATCAAGAAATCACATTAGGATTCTCTTTTTAACCTGTTCCTTAAAACACTAGTGCTTAGGAAATCTATTGGAGGCAGAAGCCGTCAAGGGTAGCTTAGGGTTAGGGTTAGGGTTAGGGTGAGGGTTAGGGTACGGCTTAGGTTAGGGTTTCGGGGAGGGGTTCGGGTAGGGCGTAGGGTATGGGTTAGGGTTAGGGTTAGTGTTAGTGTTAGGGTTAGGGCTCGGTTTAGGGTACGGGTTAGGATTAGGGTACGCGTTAGGGTTAGGGTAGGGGTTATGGTTAGGGTACGCGTTAGGGTGGGGGTAGTTATTAAACCTATCACACTCTCTAGATACCCCTTAGCACGTAAAGGACTATTATTTGGGGGTCCAGCCATGGAGAAGAGTTTAGACACGAGGAGAAGATAAGGAACACACCCATTATCAAGAAATCACAATGTGATTCTCTTTTTAAACTGTTCCTTAAAACACTAGTGCTTAGGAAATCTATTGGAGGCAGAAGCAGTCAAGGGTAGCTTAGGGTTAGGGTTAGGGTTAGGGTGAGGGTTATGGTACGGCTTAGGGTACGGGTTCGGGGAAGGGTTCGGGTAGGCCGTAGGGTATGGGTTAGGGTTAGGGTTAGGGTTAGTGTTAGGGTTAGGGCTCGGTTTAGGGTACGGGTTAGGATTAGGGTACGCGTTAGTGTTAGGGTAGTGGTTAGGGTTAGGGTACGCTTTAGGGTGAGGGTAGTTATTAAACCTATCCCACTCTCTAGATACCCCTTAGCACGTAAAGGAATATTATTTGGGGGTCCAGCCATGGAGAAGAATTTAGACACTAGGAGAAGATAAGGAACACACCCATTATCAAGAAATCACAATATGATTCTCTTTTTAAACTGTTCCTTAAAACACTAGTGCTTAGGAAATCTATTGGAGGCAGAAGCAGTCAAGGGTAGCTTAGGGTTAGGGTTAGGGTTAGGGTGAGGGTTAGGGTACGGCTTACGATACGGGTTCGGGGAGGGGTTCGGGTAGGGCGTAGGGTATGGGTTAGGGTTAGGGTTAGGGCTAGTGTAGGGTACGGGTTAGGATTAGGGTATGCGTTAGGGTTAGGGTAGGGGTTAGGGTTAGGATACGCGTTAGGGTGAGGGTAGTTATTAAACCTATCCCACTCTCTAGATACCCCTTAGCACGTAAAGGAATATTATTTGGGGGTCCAGCCATGGAGAAGAGTTTAGACACGAGGAAAAGATAAGGAACACACCCATTATCAAGAAATCACATTAGGATTCTCTTTTAAACCTGTTCCTTAAATCACTAGTGCTTAGGAAATCTATTGGAGGCAGAAGCCGTCAAGGGTAGCTTAGGGTTAGGGTTAGGGTTAGGGTGAGGGTTAGGGTACGGCTTAGGGTACGGGTTCGGGCAGGGTTTCGGGTAGGGCGTAGGGTATGGGTTAGGGTTAGGGTTAGGGTTAGTGTTAGAGTTAGGGCTCGGTTTAGGGTACGGGTTAGGATTAGGGTACTCGTTAGGGTTAGGGTAGCGGTTAGGGTTAGGGTACGCGTTAGGGTGAGGGTAGTTATTAAACCTATCACACTCTCTAGATACACCTTAGCACGTAAAGGAATATTATTTGGGGGTCCAGCCATGGAGAAGAGTTTAGACACTAGGAGAAGATAAGGAACACACCCATTATCACGAAATCACATTAGGATTCTCTTTTTAACCTGTTCCTTAAAACACTAGTGCTTAGGAAATCTATTGGAGGCAGAAGCAGTCAAGGGTAGATTAGGGTTAGGGTTAGGGTTAGGGTGAGGGTTAGGGTACGGCTTAGGTTACGGGTTCGGGGAGGGGTTCGGGTAGGACGTAGGGTATGGTTTAGGGTTAGGGTTAGGGCTAGTGTTAGGGTTAGGGCTCGGTTTAGGGTACGGGTTAGGATTAGGGTACACGTTAGGGTTCGGGTAGGGGTTAGGGTTAGGGTACGCGTTAGGGTGAGGGTAGTTATTAAACCTATCCCACTCTCTAGATACCCCTTAGCACGTAAAGGAATATTATTTGGGGGTCCAGCCATGGATAAGAGTTTAGACACGAGGAGAAGATAAGGAACACACCCATTATCAAGAAATCACATTAGGATTCTCTTTTTAACCTGTTCCTTAAAACACTAGTGCTTAGGAAATCTATTGGAGGCAGAAGCCGTCAAGGGTAGCTTAGGGTTAGGGTTAGGGTTAGGGTGAGGGTTAGGGTACGGTTTAGGGTACGGGTTCAGGGAGGGGTTCGGGTAGGGCGTAGGGTATGGGTTAGGGTTAGGGTTAGGGTTAGTGTTAGGGTTAGGGCTCGGTTTAGGGTACGGGTTAGGATTAGGGTACGCGCTAAGGTTAGGGTAGGGGTTAGGGTTAGGGTACGCGTTAGGGTGAGGGTAGTTATTAAACCTATCACACTCTCTAGATACCCCTTAGCACATAAAGGAATATTATTTGGGGGTCCAGCCATGGAGAAGAGTTTAGACACGAGGAGAAGATAAGGAACACACCCATTATCAAGAAATCACATTAGGATTCTCTTTTTAACCTGTTCCTTAAAACACTAGTGCTTAGGAAATCTATTGGAGGCAGAAGCCGTCAAGGGTAGCTTAGGGTTAGGGTTAGGGTTAGGGTGAGGTTTAGGGTACCGCTTAGGGTACGGGTTCGGGGAGGGGTTCGGGTAGGGCGTAGGCTATGGGTTAGGGTTAGGGTTAGGGTTAGTGTTAGGGTTAGGGCTCGGTTTAGGGTACGGGTTAGGATTAGTGTATGCGTTAGGGTTAGGGTAGGGGTTAGGGTTAGGGTACGCGTTAGGGTGAGGGTAGTTATTAAACCTATCCCACTCTCTAGATACCCCTTAGCACGTAAAGGAATATTATTTGGGGGTCCAGCCATGGAGAAGAGTTTAGAAACGAGGAGAAGATAAGGAACACACCCATTATCAAGAAATCACATAAGGATTCTCTTTTTAACATGTTCCTTAAAACACTAGTGCTTAGGAAATCTATTGGAGGCAGAAGCCGTCAAGGGTAGCTTAGGGTTAGGGTTAGGGTTAGGGTGTGGGTTAGGGTACGGCTTAGGGTTCGGGTTCGGGGAGGGGTTCGGGTAGGGCGTAGGGTATGGGTTAGGGTTAGGGTTAGGGCTAGTGTTAGGGTTAGGGCTCGGTTTAGGGTACAGGTTAGGATTAGTGTACGCGTTAGGGTTAGGGTAGGGGTTAAGGTTAGTGTACGCGTTAGGGTGAGGGTAGTTATTAAACCTATCCCACTCTCTAGATACCCCTTAGCACGTACAGGTATATTATTGGGGGTCCAGCCATGGAGAAGAGTTTAGACACTAGGAGAAGATAAGGAACACACCCATTATCAAGAAATCACATTAGGATTCTCTTTTTAACCTGTTCCTTAAAACACTAGTGCTTAGGAAATCTATTGGAGGCAGAAGCCGTCAAGGGTAGCTTAGGGTTAGGGTTAGGGTTAGGGTGAGGGTTAGGGTATGGCTTAGGGTACGGGTTCGGGGAGGGGTTCGGGTAGGGCGTAGGGTATGGGTTAGGGTTAGGGTTAGTGTTAGTGTTAGGGTTAGGGCTCGGTTTAGGGTACGGGTTAGGATTAGAGTACGCGTTAGGGTTAGGGTAGGGATTATGGTTAGGGTACGCGTTAGGGTGGGGGTAGTTATTAAACCTATCACACTCTCTAGATACCCCTTAGCACGTAAAGGACTATTATTTGGGGGTCCAGCCATGGAGAAGAGTTTAGACACGAGGAGAAGATAAGGAACACACCCATTATCAAGAAATCACAATGTGATTCTCTTTTTAAACTGTTCCTTAAAACACTAGTGCTTAGGAAATCTATCGGAGGCAGAAGCAGTCAAGGGTAGCTTAGGGTTAGGGTTAGGGTTAGGGTGAGGGTTAGGGTACGGCTTACGATACGGGTTCGGGGAGGGGTTCGGGTAGGGCGTAGGGTATGGGTTAGGGTTAGGGTTAGGGCTAGTGTTAGGGTTAGGGCTCGGTTTAGGGTACGGGTTAGGATTAGGATATGCGTTAGGGTTAGGGTAGGGGTTAGGGTTAGGATACGCGTTAGGGTGAGGGTAGTTATTAAACCTATCCCACTCTCTAGATACCCCTTAGCACGTAAAGGAATATTATTTGGGGGTCCAGCCATGGAGAAGAGTTTAGACACTAAGAGAAGATAAGGAACACACCCATTATCACGAAATCACATTAGGATTCTCTTTTTAACCTGTTCCTTAAAACACTAGTGCTTAGGAAATCTATTGGAGGCAGAAGCAGTCAAGGGTAGATTAGGGTTAGGGTTAGGGTTAGGGTGAGGGTTAGGGTACGGCTTAGGTTACGGGTTCGGAGAGGGGTTCGGGTAGGACGTAGGGTATGGTTTAGGGTTAGGGTTAGGGCTAGTGTTAGGGTTAGGGCTCGGTTTAGGGTACGGGTTAGGATTAGGGTACACGTTAGGGTTCGGGTAGGGGTTAGGGTTAGGGTACGCGTTAGGGTGAGGTTAGTTATTAAACCTATCCCACTCTCTAGATACCCCTTAGCACGTAAAGGAATATTATTTGAGGGTCCAGCCATGGATAAGAGTTTAGACACGAGGAGAAGATAAGGAACACACCCATTATCAAGAAATCACATTAGGATTCTCTTTTTAACCTGTTCCTTAAAACACTAGTGCTTAGGAAATCTATTGGAGGCAGAAGCCGTCAAGGGTAGCTTAGGGTTAGGGTTAGGGTTAGGGTGAGGGTTAGGGTATGGCTTAGGGTACGGGTTCGGGGAGGAGTTCGGGTAGGGCGTAGGGTATGGGTTAGAGTTAGGGTTAGGGTTAGTGTTAGGGTTAGGGCTCGGTTTAGGGTACGGGTTAGGATTAGGGTACGCGCTAAGGTTAGGGTAGGGGTTAGGGTTAGGGTACGCGTTAGGGTGAGGGTAGTTATTAAACCTATCACACTCTCTAGATACCCCTTAGCACATAAAGGAATATTATTTGGGGGTCCAGCCATGGAGAAGAGTTTAGACACGAGGAGAAGATAAGGAACAAACCCATTATCAAGAAATCACATTAGGATTCTCTTATTAACATGTTCCTTAAAACACTAGTGCTTAGGAAATCTATTGGAGGCAGAAGCCGTCAAGGGTAGCTTAGGGTTAGGGTTAGGGTTAGGGTGAGGGTTAGGGTACTTCTTAGGGTACGGGTTCGGGGAGGGGTTCGGGTAGGGCGTAGGGTATGGGTTAGGGTTAGGGTTAGGGCTAGTGTTAGGGTTAGGGCTCGGTTTAGGGTACAGGTTAGGATTAGTGTACGCGTTAGGGTCAGGGTAGGGGTTAGGGTTAGTGTACGCGTTAGGGTGAGGGTAGTTATTAAACCTATCCCACTCTCTAGATACCCCTTAGCACGTACAGGAATATTATTGGGGGTCCAGCCATGGAGAAGAGTTTAGACACTAGGAGAAGATAAGGAACACACCCATTATCACGAAATCACATTAGGATTCTCTTTTTAACCTGTTCCTTAAAACACTAGTGCTTAGGAAATCTATTGGAGGCAGAAGCAGTCAAGGGTAGCTTAGGGTTAGGGTTAGGGTTAGGGTACGGCTTAGGGTACGGGTTCGGGAAGGGGTTCGGGTAGGGCGTAGGGTATGGGTTAGGGTTAGGGTTAGGGCTAGTGTTAGGGTTAGGGCTCGGTTTAGGGTACGGGTTAGGATTAGGGTACGCGTTAGGGTTCGGGTAGGGGTTAGGGTTAGGGTACGCGTTAGTGTGAGGGTAGTTATTAAACCTATCCCACTCTCTAGATACCCCTTAGCACGTAAAGGAATATTATTTGGGAGTCCAGACATGGAGAAGAGTTTAGACACGAGGAGAAGATAAGGAACACACCCATTATCAAGAAATCACATTAGGATTCTCTTTTTAACCTGTTCCTTAAAACACTAGTGCTTAGGAAATCTATTGGAGGCAGAAGCCGTCAAGGGTAGCTTAGGGTTAGGGTTAGGGTTAGGGTGAGGGTTAGGGTATGGCTTAGGGTACGGGTTCGGGGAGGGGTTCGGGTAGGGCGTAGGGTATGGGTTAGGGTTAGGGTTAGGGTTAGTGTTAGGGTTAGGGCTCGGGTTAGGGTACGGGTTAGGATTAGGGTACGCGTTAGGGTTAGGGTAGGGGTTAGGGTTAGGGTACGCGTTAGGGTGGGCGTAGTTATTAAACCTATCACACTCTCTAGATACCCCTTAGCACGTAAAGGACTATTATTTGGGGGTCCAGCCATGGAGAAGAGTTTAGACACGAGGAGAAGATAAGGAACACACCCATTATCAAGAAATCACAATGTGATTCTCTTTTTAAACTGTTCCTTAAAACACTAGTGCTTAGGAAATCTATTGGAGGCAGAAGCAGTCAAGGGTAGCTTAGGGTTAGGGTTAGGGTGAGGGTGAGGGTTAGGGTACCGCTTAGGGTACGGGTTCGGGGAGGGGTTCGGGTAGGGCGTAGGGTATGGGTTAGTGTTAGGGTTAGGGCTAGTGTTAGAGTTAGGGCTCGGTTTAGGGTACGGGTTAGGATTAGGGTATGCGTTAGGGTTAGGGTATTGGTTAGGGTTAGGATACGCGTTAGGGTGAGGGAAGTTATTAAACCTATCCCACTCTCTAGATACCCCTTAGCACGAAAAGGAATATTATTTGGGGGTCCAGCCATGGAGAAGAGTTTAGACACAAGGAGAAGATAAGGAACACACCCATTATCAAGAAATCACATTAGGATTCTCTTTTTAACATGTTCCTTAAAACACTAGTGCTTAGGAAATCTATTGGAGGCAGAAGCCATCAAGGGTAGCTTAGGGTTAGGGTTAGGGTTATGGTGAGGGTTAGGGTACGGTTTAGGGTACGGTTTCGGGGAGGGGTTCGGGTAGGGCGTAGGGTATGGGTTAGGGTTAGGGTTAGGGTTAGTGTTAGGGTTAGGGCTCGGTTTAGGGTACGGGTTAGGATTAGGGTACGCGTTAGGGTTAGGGTAGGGGTTAGGGTTAGGGTACGCGTTAGGGTGGGGGTAGTTATTAACCCTATCACACTCTCTAGATACCCCTTAGCACGTAAAGGAATATTAATTGGGGGTCCAGACATGGAGAAGAGTTTAGACACTAGGAGAAGATAAGGAACACACCCATTATCACGAAATCACATTAGGATTCTGTTTTTAACCTGTTCCTTAAAACACTAGTGCTTAGGAAATCTATTGGAGGCAGAAGCAGTCAAGGGTAGCTTAGGGTTAGGGTTAGGGTTAGGGATAGGGTGAGGGTTAGGGTACGGCTTAGGGTATGGGTTCGGGGAGGGGTTCGGGTAGGGCGTAGGGTATGGGTTAGGGTTAGGTTTAGGGCTAGTGTTAGGGTTAGGGCTCGGTTTAGGTTACGGATTAGGATTAGGGTACGCGCTAAGGTTAGGGTAGGGGTTAGGGTTAGGGTACGCGTTAGGGTGAGGGTAGTTATTAAACCTATCCCACTCTCTAGATACCCCTTAGCACATAAAGGAATATTATTTGGGGGTCCAGCCATGGAGAAGAGTTTAGACACGAGGAGAAGATAAGGAACACACCCATTATCAAGAAATCACATTAGGATTCTCTTTTTAACATGTTCCTTAAAACACTAGTGCTTAGGAAATCTATTGGAGGCAGAAGCCGTCAAGGGTAGCTTAGGGTTAGGGTTAGGGTTAGGGTGAGGGTTAGGGTACTTCTTAGGGTACGGGTTCGGGGAGGGGTTCGGGTAGGGCGTAGGGTATGGGTTAGGGTTAGGGTTAGGGCTAGTGTTAGGGTTAGGGCTCGGTTTAGGGTACAGGTTAGGATTAGGGTACGCGTTAGGGTCAGGGTAGGGGTTAGGGTTAGTGTACGCGTTAGGGTGAGGGTAGTTATTAAACCTATCCCACTCTCTAGATACCCCTTAGCACGTACAGGAATATTATTGGGGGTCCAGCCATGGAGAAGAGTTTAGACACTAGGAGAAGATAAGGAACACACCCATTATCACGAAATCACAATATGATTCCCTTTTTAACCTGTTCCTTAAAACACTAGTGCTTAGGAAATCTATTGGAGGCAGAAGCAGTCAAGGGTAGATTAGGGTTAGGGTTAGGGTTAGGGTGAGGGTTAGGGTACGGCTTACGTTACGGGTTCGGGGAGGGGTTCGGGTAGGACGTAGGGTATGGTTTAGGGTTAGGGTTAGGGCTAGTGTTAGGGTTAGGGCTCGGTTTAGGGTACGGGTTAGGATTAGGGTACACGTTAGGGTTCGGGTAGGGGTTAGGGTTAGGGTACGCGTTAGGGTGAGGGTAGTTATCAAACCTATCCCACTCTCTAGATACCCCTTAGCACGTAAAGGAATATTATTTGGGGGTCCAGCCATGGAGAAGAGTTTAGACACGAGGAGAAGATAAGGAACACACCCATTATCAAGAAATCACATTAGGATTCTCTTTTTAACCTGTTCCTTAAAACACTAGTGCTTAGGAAATCTATTGGAGGCAGAAGCCGTCAAGGGTAGCTTAGGGTTAGGGTTAGGGTTAGGGTGAGGGTTAGGGTACGGTTTAGGGTACTGGTTCAGGGATGGGTTCGGGTAGGGCGTAGGGTATGGGTTAGGGTTAGGTTTAGGGCTAGTGTTAGGGTTAGGGCTCGGTTTAGGGTACGGGTTAGGATTAGGGTACGCGCTAAGGTTAGGGTAGGGGTTAGGGTTAGGGTACGCGTTAGGGTGAGGGTAGTTATTAAACCTATCCCACTCTCTAGATACCCCTTAGCACATAAAGGAATATTATTTGGGGGTCCAGCCATGGAGAAGAGTTTAGACACGAGGAGAAGATAAGGAACACACCCATTATCAAGAAATCACATTAGGATTCTCTTTTTAACATGTTCCTTAAAACACTAGTGCTTAGGAAATCTATTGGAGGCAGAAGCCGTCAAGGGTAGCTTAGGGTTAGGGTTAGGGTTAGGGTGAGGGTTAGGGTACTTCTTAGGGTACGGGTTCGGGGAGGGGTTCGGGTAGGGCGTAGGGTATGGGTTAGGGTTAGGGTTAGGGCTAGTGTTAGGGTTAGGGCTCGGTTTAGGGTACGGGTTAGGATTAGGGTACGCGTTAGGGTTCGGGTAGGGGTTAGGGTTAGGGTACGCGTTAGTGTGAGGGTAGTTATTAAACCTATCCCACTCTCTAGATACCCCTTAGCACGTAAAGGAATATTATTTGGGAGTCCAGCCATGGAGAAGAGTTTAGACACGAGGAGAAGATAAGGAACACACCCAATATCAAGAAATCACATTAGGATTCTCTTTTTAACCTGTTCCTTAAAACACTAGTGCTTAGGAAATCTATTGGAGGCAGAAGCCGTCAAGGGTAGCTTAGGGTTAGGGTTAGGGTTAGGGTGAGGGTTAGGGTACGGTTTAGGGTACGGGTTCAGGGAGGGGTTCGGGTAGGGCGTAGGGTATGGGTTAGGGTTAGGGTTAGAGTTAGTGTTAGGGTTAGGGCTCGGTTTAGGGTACGGGTTAGGATTAGGGTACGCGCTAGGGTTAGGGTAGGGGTTATGGTTAGGGTACGCGTTAGGGTGAGGGTAGTTATTAAACCTATCACACTCTCTAGATACCCCTTAGCACATAAAGGAATATTATTTGGCGGTCCAGCCATGGAGAAGAGTTTAGACACGAGGAGAAGACAAGGAACACACCCATTATCAAGAAATCATATTAGGATTCTCTTTTTAACATGTTCCTTACAACACTAGTGCTTAGGAAATCTATTGGAGGCAGAAGCCGTCAAGGGTAGCTTAGGGTTAGGGTTAGGGTTAGGATGAGGGTTAGGGTACGGCTTAGGGTACGGGTTCGGGGAGGTGTTCGGGTAGGGCGTAGGGTATGGGTTAGGGTTAGGGTTAGGGCTAGTGTTAGGTTTAGGGCTCGGTTTAGGGTACGGGTTAGGATTAGGGTACGCGTTAGGGTTAGGGTAGGGGTTAGGGTTAGTGTACGCGTTAGGGTGAGGGTAGTTATTAAACCTATCCCACTCTCTAGATACCCCTTAGCACGTAAAGGAATATTATTGGGGGTCCAGCCATGGAGAAGAGTTTAGACACGAGGAGAAGATAAGGAACACACCCATTATCAAGAAATCACATTAGGATTCTCTTTTTAACCTGTTCCTTAAAACACTAGTGCTTAGGAAATCTATTGGAGGCAGAAGCAGTCAAGGGTAGCTTAGGGTTAGGGTTAGGGTTAGGGTGAGGGTTAGGGTACGGCTTAGGGTACGGGTTCGGGGACGGGTTCGGGTAGGGCGTAGGGTATGGGTTAGGGTTAGGGTTAGGGCTAGTGTTAGGGATAGGGTACGGTTTAGGGTACGGGTTAGGATTAGGGTACGCGTTAGGGTTAGGGTAGGGGTTAGGGTTAGGGTACGCGTTAGGGTGGGGGTAGTTATTAAACCTATCACACTCTCTAGATACCCCTTAGCACGTAAAGGAATATTATTTGGGGGTCCAGCCATGGAGAAGTGTTTAGACACTAGGAGAAGATAAGGAACACACCCATTATCACGAAATCACATTAGGATTCTCTTTTTAACCTGTTCCTTAAAACTCTAGTGCTTAGGAAATCTATTGGAGGCAGAAGCCGTCAAGGGTAGCTTAGGGTTAGGGTTAGGGTTAGGGTGAGGGTTAGGGTACGGCTTAGGGTACGGGTTCGGGGAGGGTTTCGGGTAGGGCGTAGGGTATGGGTTAGGGTTAGGGTTAGGGTTAGTGTTAGGGTTAGGGCTCGGTTTAGGGTACGGGTTAGGATTAGGGTACGCGTTAGTGTTAGGGTAGGTGTTAGGGTTAGGGTACGCGATAGGGTGAGGTTAGTTATTAAACCTATCCCACTCTCTAGATACCCCTTAGTACGTAAAGGAATATTATTTGGGGGTCCAGCCATGGAGAAGAGTTTAGACACTAGGAGAAGATAAGGAACACACCCATTATCAAGAAATCACAATGTGATTCTCTTTTTAAACTGTTCCTTAAAACACTAGTGCTTAGGAAATCTATTGGAGGCAGAAGCAGTCAAGGGTAGCTTAGGGTTAGGGTTAGGGTTAGGGTGAGGGTTAGGGTACCGCTTAGGGTACGGGTTCGGGGAGGGGTTCGGGTAGGGCGTAGGGTATGGGTTAGTGTTAGGGTTAGGGCTAGTGTTAGGGTTAGGGCTCGGTTTAGGGTACGGGTTAGGATTAGGGTATGCGTTAGGGTTAGGGTATTGGTTAGGGTTAGGATACGCGTTAGGGTGAGGGAAGTTATTAAACCTATCCCACTCTCTAGATACCCCTTAGCACGAAAAGGAATATTATTTGGGGGTCCAGCCATGGAGAAGAGTTTAGACACAAGGAGAAGATAAGGAACACACCCATTATCAAGAAATCACATTAGGATTCTCTTTTTAACATGTTTCTTAAAACACTAGTGCTTAGGAAATCTATTGGAGGCAGAAGCCATCAAGGGTAGCTTAGGGTTAGGGTTAGGGTTAGGGTGAGGGTTAGGGTACGGTTTAGGGTACGGTTTCGGGGAGGGGTTCGGGTAGGGCGTAGGGTATGGGTTAGGGTTAGGGTTAGGGTTAGTGTTAGGGTTAGGGCTCGGTTTAGGGTAAGGGTTAGGATTAGGGTACGCGTTAGGGTTAGGGTAGGGGTTAGGGTTAGGGTACGCGTTAGGGTGGGGGTAGTTATTAACCCTATCACACTCTCTAGATACCCCTTAGCACGGAAAGGAATATTATTTGGGGGTCCAGACATGGAGAAGAGTTTAGACACTAGGAGAAGATAAGGAACACACCCATTATCACGAAATCACATTAGGATTCTGTTTTTAACCTGTTCCTTAAAACACTAGTGCTTAGGAAATCTATTGGAGGCAGAAGCAGTCAAGGGTAGCTTAGGGTTAGGGTTAGGGTTAGGGTTAGGGTGAGGGTTAGGGTACGGCTTAGGGTATGGGTTCGGGGAGGGGTTCGGGTAGGGCGTAGGGTATGGGTTAGGGTTAGGTTTAGGGCTAGTGTTAGGGTTAGGGCTCGGTTTAGGGTACGGGTTAGGATTAGGGTACGCGCTAAGGTTAGGGTAGGGGTTAGGGTTAGGGTACGCGTTAGGGTGAGGGTAGTTATTAAACCTATCCCACTCTCTAGATACCCCTTAGCACATAAAGGAATATTATTTGGGGGTCCAGCCATGGAGAAGAGTTTAGACACGAGGAGAAGATAAGGAACACACCCATTATCAAGAAATCACATTAGGATTCTCTTTTTAACATGTTCCTTAAAACACTAGTGCTTAGGAAATCTATTGGAGGCAGAAGCCGTCAAGGGTAGCTTAGGGTTAGGGTTAGGGTTAGGGTGAGGGTTAGGGTACTTCTTAGGGTACGGGTTCGGGGAGGGGTTCGGGTAGGGCGTAGGGTATGGGTTAGGGTTAGGGTTAGGGCTAGTGTTAGGGTTAGGGCTCGGTTTAGGGTACGGGTTAGGATTAGGGTACGCGTTAGGGTTCGGGTAGGGGTTAGGGTTAGGGTACGCGTTAGTGTGAGGGTAGTTATTAAACCTATCCCACTCTCTAGATACCCCTTAGCACGCAAAGGAATATTATTTGGGAGTCCAGCCATGGAGAAGAGTTTAGACACGAGGAGAAGATAAGGAACACACCCATTATCAAGAAATCACATTAGGATTCTCTTTTTAACCTGTTCCTTAAAACACTAGTGCTTAGGAAATCTATTGGAGGCAGAAGCCGTCAAGGGTAGCTTAGGGTTAGGGTTAGGGTTAGGGTGAGGGTTAGGGTACGGTTTAGGGTACGGGTTCAGGGAGGGGTTCGGGTAGGGCGTAGGGTATGGGTTAGGGTTAGGGTTAGAGTTAGTGTTAGGGTTAGGGCTCGGTTTAGGGTACGGGTTAGGATTAGGGTACGCGCTAGGGTTAGGGTAGGGGTTATGGTTAGGGTACGCGTTAGGGTGAGGGTAGTTATTAAACCTATCACACTCTCTAGATACCCTTAGCACATAAAGGAATATTATTTGGCGGTCCAGCCATGGAGAAGAGTTTAGACACGAGGAGAAGACAAGGAACACACCCATTATCAAGAAATCATATTAGGATTCTCTTTTTAACATGTTCCTTACAACACTAGTGCTTAGGAAATCTATTGGAGGCAGAAGCCGTCAAGGGTAGCTTAGGGTTAGGGTTAGGGTTAGGATGAGGGTTAGGGTACGGCTTAGGGTACGGGTTCGGGGAGGTGTTCGGGTAGGGCGTAGGGTATGGGTTAGGGTTAGGGTTAGGGCTAGTGTTAGGTTTAGGGCTCGGTTTAGGGTACGGGTTAGGATTAGGGTACGCGTTAGGGTTAGGGTAGGGGTTAGGGTTAGTGTACGCGTTAGGGTGAGGGTAGTTATTAAACCTATCCCACTCTCTAGATACCCCTTAGCACGTAAAGGAATATTATTGGGGGTCCAGCCATGGAGAAGAGTTTAGACACGAGGAGAAGATAAGGAACACACCCATTATCAAGAAATCACATTAGGATTCTCTTTTTAACCTGTTCCTTAAAACACTAGTGCTTAGGAAATCTATTGGAGGCAGAAGCAGTCAAGGGTAGCTTAGGGTTAGGGTTAGGGTTAGGGTGAGGGTTAGGGTACGGCTTAGGGTACGGGTTCGGGGACGGGTTCGGGTAGGGCGTAGGGTATGGGTTAGGGTTAGGGTTAGGGCTAGTGTTAGGGATAGGGTACGGTTTAGGGTACGGGTTAGGATTAGGGTACGCGTTAGGGTTAGGGTAGGGGTTAGGGTTAGGGTACGCATTAGGGTGGGGGTAGTTATTAAACCTATCACACTCTCTAGATACCCCTTAGCACGTAAAGGAATATTATTTGGGGGTCCAGCCATGGAGAAGTGTTTAGACACTAGGAGAAGATAAGGAACACACCCATTATCACGAAATCACATTAGGATTCTCTTTTTAACCTGTTCCTTAAAACTCTAGTGCTTAGGAAATCTATTGGAGGCAGAAGCCGTCAAGGGTATCTTAGGGTTAGGGTTAGGGTTAGGCTGAGGGTTAGGGTACGGCTTAGGGTACGGGTTCGGGGAGGGGTTCGGGTAGGGCGTAGGGTATGGGTTAGGGTTAGGGTTAGGGTTAGTGTTAGGGTTAGGGCTCGGTTTAGGGTACGGGTTAGGATTAGGGTACGCGTTAGGGTTAGGGTAGGGGTTAGGGTTAGGGTACGCGTTAGGGTGGGCGTAGTTATTAAACCTATCACACTCTCTAGATACCCCTTAGCACGTAAAGGACTATTATTTGGGGGTCCAGCTATGGAGAAGAGTTTAGACACGAGGAGAAGATAAGGAACACACCCATTATCAAGAAATCACAATGTGATTCTCTTTTTAAACTGTTCCTTAAAACACTAGTACTTAGGAAATCTATTGGAGGCAGAAGCAGTCAAGGGTAGCTTAGGGTTAGGGTTAGGGTTAGGGTGAGGGTTAGGGTACCGCTTAGGGTACGGGTTCGGGGAGGGGTTCGGGTAGGGCGTAGGGTATGGGTTAGTGTTAGGGTTAGGGCTAGTGTTAGGGTTAGGGCTCGGTTTAGGGTACGGGTTAGGATTAGGGTACGCGTTAGGGTTAGGGTAGGGGTTAGGGTTAGGATACGCGTTAGGGTGAGGGAAGTTATTAAACCTATCCCACTCTCTAGATACCCCTTAGCACGAAAAGGAATATTATTTGGGGGTCCAGCCATGGAGAAGAGTTTAGACACAAGGAGAAGATAAGGAACACACCCATTATCAAGAAATCACATTAGGATTCTCTTTTTAACATGTTCCTTAAAACACTAGTGCTTAGGAAATCTATTGGAGGCAGAAGCCATCAAGGGTAGCTTAAGGTTAGGGTTAGGGTTAGGGTGAGGGTTAGGGTACGGTTTAGGGTACGGTTTCGGGGAGGGGTTCGGGTAGGGCGTAGGGTATGGGTTAGGGTTAGGGTTAGGGTTAGTGTTAGGGTTAGGGCTCGGTTTAGGGTACGGGTTAGGATTAGGGTACGCGTTAGGGTTAGGGTAGGGGTTAGGGTTAGGGTACGCGTTAGGGTGGGGGTAGTTATTAACCCTATCACACTCTCTAGATACCCCTTAGCACGTGAAGGAATATTATTTGGGAGTCCAGACATGGAGAAGAGTTTAGACACTAGGAGAAGATAAGGAACACACCCATTATCACGAAATCACATTAGGATTCTGTTTTTAACCTGTTCCTTAAAACACTAGTGCTTAGGAAATCTATTGGAGGCAGAAGCAGTCAAGGGTAGCTTAGGGTTAGGGTTAGGGTTAGGGTTAGGGTGAGGGTTAGGGTACGGCTTAGGGTATGGGTTTGGGGAGGGGTTCGGGTAGGGCGTAGGGTATGGGTTAGGGTTAGGTTTAGGGCTAGTGTTAGGGTTAGGGCTCGGTTTAGGGTACGGGTTAGGATTAGGGTACGCGTTAGGGTTCGGGTAGGGGTTAGGGTTAGTGTACGCGTTAGGGTGAGGGTAGTTATTAAACCTATCCCACTCTCTAGATACCCCTTAGCACGTAAAGGAATATTATTTGGGGGTCCAGCCATGGAGAAGAGTTTAGACACGAGGAGAAGATAAGGAACACACCCATTATCAAGAAATCACATTAGGATTCTCTTTTTAACCTGTTCCTTAAAACACTAGTGCTTAGGAAATCTATTGGAGGCAGAAGCCGTCAAGGGTAGCTTAGGGTTAGGGTTAGGGTTAGGGTGAGGGTTAGGGTACGGTTTAGGGTACGGGTTCAGGGAGGGGTTCGGGTAGGGCGTAGGGTATGGGTTAGGGTTAGGGTTAGAGTTAGTGTTAGGGTTAGGGCTCGGTTTAGGGTACGGGTTAGGATTAGGGTACGCGCTAGGGTTAGGGTAGGGGTTAGGGTTAGGGTACGCGTTAGGGTGAGGGTAGTTATTAAACCTATCACACTCTCTAGATACCCCTTAGCACATAAAGGAATATTATTTGGGGGTCCAGCCAAGGAGAAGAGTTTAGACACGAGGAGAAGACAAGGAACACACCCATTATCAAGAAATCACATTAGGATTCTATTTTTAACATATTCCTTAAAACACTAGTGCTTAGGAAATCTATTGGAGGCAGAAGCCGTCAAGGGTAGCTTAGGGTTAGGGTTAGGGTTAGGGTGAGGGTTAGGGTACGGCTTAGGGTACGGGTTCGGGGAGGGTTTCGGGTAGGGCGTAGGGTATGGGTTAGGGTTAGGGTTAGGGTTAGTGTTAGGGTTAGGGCTCGGTTTAGGGTACGGGTTAGGATTAGGGTACTCGTTAGGGTTAGGGTAGCGGTTAGGGTTAGGGTACGTGTTAGGGTGAGGGTAGTTATTAAACCTATCACACTCTCTAGATACCCCTTAGCACGTAAAGGAATATTATTTGGGGGTCCAGCCATGGAGAAGAGTTTAGACACTAGGAAAAGATAAGGAACACACCCATTATCACGAAATCACATTAGGATTCTCTTTTTAACCTGTTCCTTAAAACACTAGTGCTTAGGAAATCTATTGGAGGCAGAAGCAGTCAAGGGTAGCTTAGGGTTAGGGTTAGGGTTAGGGTGAGGGTTAGGGTACGGCTTAGGGTACGGGTTCGGGGAGGGGTTCGGGTAGGGCGTAGGGTATGGGTTAGGGTTAGGGTTAGGGCTAGTGTTAGGGTTAGGGCTCGGTTTAGGGTACGGGTTAGGATTAGGGTACGCGTTAGGGTTAGGGTAGGGGTTAGGGTTAGTGTACGCGTTCGGGTGAGGGTAGTTATTAAACCTATCCCACTCTCTAGATACCCCTTAGCACGTACAGGAATATTATTGGGGGTCCAGCCATGGAGAAGAGTTTAGACACTAGGAGAAGATAAGGAACACTCCCATTATCACGAAATCACATTAGGATTCTCTTTTTAACCTGTTCCTTAAAACACTAGTGCTTAGGAAATCTATTGGAGGCAGAAGCAGTCAAGGGTAGCTTAGGGTTAGGGTTAGGGTTAGGGTGAGGGTTAGGGTATTGCTCAGGGTACGGGTTCGGGGAGGGGTTCGGGTAGGGCGTAGGGTATGGGTTAGGGTTAGGGTTAGGGCTAGTGTTAGGGTTAGGGCTCGGTTTAGGGTACGGGTTAGGATTAGGGTACGCGTTAGGGTTAGGGTAGGGGTTAGGGTTAGGGTACGCGTTAGGGTGAGGGTAGTTATTAAACCTATCCCACTCTCTAGATACCCCTTAGCACGTAAAGGAATATTATTTGGGGGTCCAGCCATGGAGAAGAGTTTAGACACGAGGAGAAGATAAGGAACACACCCATTATCAAGAAATCACATTAGGATTCTCTTTTTAACCTGTTCCTTAAAACTCTAGTGCTTAGGAAATCTATTGGAGGCAGAAGCCGTCAAGGGTAGCTTAGGGTTAGGGTTAGGGTTAGGGTGAGGGTTAGGGTACGGTTTAGGGTAAGGGTTCAGGGAGGGGTTCGGGTAGGGCGTAGGGTATGGGTTAGGGTTAGGGTTAGAGTTAGTGTTAGGTTTAGGGCTCGGTTTAGGGTACGGGTTAGGATTAGGGTACGCGCTAGGGTTAGGGTAGGGGTTAGGGTTAGGGTACGCGTTAGGGTGAGGGTAGTTATTAAACCTATCACACTCTCTAGATACCCCTTAGCACATAAAGGAATATTATTTGGGGGTCCAGCCATGGAGAAGAGTTTAGACACGAGGAGAAGATAAGGAACACACCCATTATCAAGAAATCACATTAGGATTCTCTTTTTAACCTGTTCCTTAAAACACTAGTGCTTAGGAAATCTATTGGAGGCAGAAGCCGTCAAGGGTAGCTTAGGGTTAGGGTTAGGGTTAGGGTGAGGGTTAGGGTACGGCTTAGGGTACGGGTTCGGGGAGGGGTTCGTGTAGGGCGTAGGGTATGGGTTAGGGTTAGGGTTAGGGCTCGGTTTAGGGTACAGGTTAGGATTAGGGTACGCGTTAGGGTTAGGGTAGGGGTTAGGGTTAGTGTACGCGTTCGGGTGAGGGTAGTTATTAAACCTATCCCACTCTCTAGATACCCCTTAGCACGTACAGGAATATTATTGGGGGTCCAGCCATGGAGAAGAGTTTAGACACTAGGAGAAGATAAGGAACACACCCATTATCAAGAAATCACATTAGGATTCTCTTTTTAACCTGTTCCTTAAAACACTAGTGCTTAGGAAATCTATTGGAGGCAGAAGCAGTCAAGGGTAGCTTAGGGTTAGGGTTAGGGTTAGGGTGAGGGTTAGGGTATGGCTTAGGGTACGGGTTCGGGGAGGGGTTCGGGTAGGGCGTAGGGTATGGGTTAGGGTTAGGGTTAGGGTTAGTGTTAGGGTTAGGGCTCGGTTTAGGGTACGGGTTAGGATTAGGGTACTCGTTAGGGTTAGGGCAGGGGTTAGGTTTAGGGCACGCGTTAGGGTGGGGGTAGTTATTAAACCTATCACACTCTCTAGATACCCCTTAGCACGTAAAGGAATATTATTTGGGGTTCCAGCCATGGAGAAGAGTTTAGACACTAGGAGAAGATAAGGAACACACCCATTATCAAGAAATCACCATATGATTCTCTTTTTAAACTGTTCCTTAAAACACTAGTGCTTAGGAAATCTATTGGAGGCAGAAGCAGTCAAGGGTAGCTTAGGGTTAGGGTTAGGGTTAGGGTGAGGGTTAGGGTACGGCTTAGGGTACGGGTTCGGGGAGGGGTTCCGGTAGGGCGTAGGCTATGGGTTAGGGTTAGCGTTAGGGTTAGTGTTAGGGTTAGGGCTCGGTTTAGGTTACGGGTTAGGATTAGGGTACGCGTTAGGGTTAGGGTAGGGGTTAGGGTTAGGGTATGCGATAGGGTGAGGTTAATTATTAAACCTATCCCACTCTCTAGATACCCCTTAGCACGTAAAGGAATATTATTTGGGGGTCCAGCCATGGAGAAGAGTTTAGATACTAGGAGAAGATAAGGAACACACCCATTACCAAGAAATCACATTAGGATTCTCTTTTTAACCTGTTCCTTAAAACACTAGTGCTTAGGAAATCTATTGGAGGCAGAAGCCGTCAAGGGTAGCTTAGGGTTAGGGTTAGGGTTAGGGTGAGGGTTAGGGTACGGCTTACGATACGGGTTCGGGGAGGGGTTCGGGTAGGGCGTAGGGTATGGGTTAGGGTTAGGGTTAGGGTTACTGTTAGGGTTAGGGCTCGGTTTAGGGTACGGGTTAGGATTAGGGTACTCGTTAGGGTTAGGGTAGCGGTTAGGGTTAGGGTACGCGTTAGGGTGAGGGTAGTTATTAAACCTATCAGACTCTCTAGATACCCCTTAGCACGTAAAGGAATATTATTTGGGGGTCCAGCCATGGAGAAGAGTTTAGACACTAGGAGAAGATAAGGAACACACCCATTATCACGAAATCACATTAGGATTCTCTTTTTAACCTGTTCCTTAAAACACTAGTGCTTAGGAAATCTATTGGAGGCAGAAGCAGTCAAGGGTAGCTTAGGGTTAGGGTTAGGGTTAGGGTGAGGGTTAGGGTACGGCTTAGGGTACGGGTTCGGGGAGGGGTTCGGGTAGGGCGTAGGGTATGGGTTAGGGTTAGGGTTAGGGCTAGTGTTAGGGTTAGGGCTCGGTTTAGGGTACGGGTTAGGATTAGGGTACGCGTTAGGGTTAGGGTAGGGGTTAGGGTTAGGGTACGCGTTAGGGTGAGGGTAGTTATTAAACCTATCCCACTCTCTAGATACCCCTTAGCACGTAAAGGAATATTATTTGGGGGTCCAGCCATGGAGAAGAGTTTAGACACGAGGAGAAGATAAGGAACACACCCATTATCAAGAAATCACATTAGGATTCTCTTTTTAACCTGTTCCTTAAAACACTAGTGCTTAGGAAATCTATTGGAGGCAGAAGCCGTGAAGGGTAGCTTAGGGTTAGGGTTAGGGTTAGGGTGAGGGTTAGGGTACGGTTTAGGGTACGGGTTCAGGGAGGGGTTCGGGTAGGGCGTAGGGTATGGGTTAGGGTTAGGGTTAGAGTTAGTGTTAGGGTTAGGGCTCGGTTTAGGGTACGGGTTAGGATTAGGGTACGCGCTAGGGTTAGGGTAGGGGTTAGGGTTAGGGTACGCGTTAGGGTGAGGGTAGTTATTAAACCTATCACACTCTCTAGATAACCCTTAGCACATAAAGGAATATTATTTGGGGGTCCAGCCATGGAGAAGAGTTTAGACACGAGGAGAAGATAAGGAACACACCCATTATCAAGAAATCACATTAGGATTCTCTTTTTAACATGTTCCTTAAAACACTAGTGCTTAGGAAATCTCTTGGAGGCAGAAGCCGTCAAGGGTAGCTTAGGGTTAGGGTTAGGGTTAGGGTGAGGGTTAGGGTACGGCTTAGGGTACGGTTTCGGGGAGGGGTTCGGGTAGGGCGTAGGGTATGGGTTAGGGTTAGGGTTAGGGCTCGGTTTAGGGTACGGGTTAGGATTAGGGTACGCGTTAGGGTTAGGGTAGGGGTTAGGGTTAGGGTATGCGATAGGGTGAGGTTAGTTATTAAACCTATCCCACTCTCTAGATACCCCTTAGCACGTAAAGGAATATTATTTGGGGGTCCAGCCATGGAGAAGAGTTTAGACACTAGGAGAAGATAAGGAACACACCCATTATCAAGAAATCACATTAGGATTCTCTTTTTAACCTGTTCCTTAAAACACTAGTGCTTAGGAAATCTATTGGAGGCAGAAGCCGTCAAGGGTAGCTTAGGGTTAGGGTTAGGGTTAGGGTGAGGGTTAGGGTACGGCTTACGATACGGGTTCGGGGAGGGGTTCGGGTAGGGCGTAGGGTATGGGTTAGGGTTAGGGTTAGGGCTAGTGTTAGGGTTAGGGCTCGGTTTAGGGTACGGGTTAGGATTAGGGTATGCGTTAGGGTTAGGGTAGGGGTTAGGTTTAGGGCACGCGTTAGGGTGGGGGTAGTTATTAAACCTATCACACTCTCTAGATACCCCTTAGCACGTAAAGGAATATTATTTGGGGTTCCAGCCATGGAGAAGAGTTTAGACACTAGGAGAAGATAAGGAACACACCCATTATCAAGAAATCACCATATGATTCTCTTTTTAAACTGTTCCTTAAAACACTAGTGCTTAGGAAATCTATTGGAGGCAGAAGCAGTCAAGGGTAGCTTAGGGTTAGGGTTAGGGTTAGGGTGAGGGTTAGGGTACGGCTTAGGGTACGGGTTCGGGGAGGGGTTCCGGTAGGGCGTAGGCTATGGGTTAGGGTTAGCGTTAGGGTTAGTGTTAGGGTTAGGGCTCGGTTTAGGTTACGGGTTAGGATTAGGGTACGCGTTAGGGTTAGGGTAGGGGTTAGGGTTAGGGTATGCGATAGGGTGAGGTTAATTATTAAACCTATCCCACTCTCTAGATACCCCTTAGCACGTAAAGGAATATTATTTGGGGGTCCAGCCATGGAGAAGAGTTTAGATACTAGGAGAAGATAAGGAACACACCCATTACCAAGAAATCACATTAGGATTCTCTTTTTAACCTGTTCCTTAAAACACTAGTGCTTAGGAAATCTATTGGAGGCAGAAGCCGTCAAGGGTAGCTTAGGGTTAGGGTTAGGGTTAGGGTGAGGGTTAGGGTACGGCTTACGATACGGGTTCGGGGAGGGGTTCGGGTAGGGCGTAGGGTATGGGTTAGGGTTAGGGTTAGGGTTACTGTTAGGGTTAGGGCTCGGTTTAGGGTACGGGTTAGGATTAGGGTACTCGTTAGGGTTAGGGTAGCGGTTAGGGTTAGGGTACGCGTTAGGGTGAGGGTAGTTATTAAACCTATCAGACTCTCTAGATACCCCTTAGCACGTAAAGGAATATTATTTGGGGGTCCAGCCATGGAGAAGAGTTTAGACACTAGGAGAAGATAAGGAACACACCCATTATCACGAAATCACATTAGGATTCTCTTTTTAACCTGTTCCTTAAAACACTAGTGCTTAGGAAATCTATTGGAGGCAGAAGCAGTCAAGGGTAGCTTAGGGTTAGGGTTAGGGTTAGGGTGAGGGTTAGGGTACGGCTTAGGGTACGGGTTCGGGGAGGGGTTCGGGTAGGGCGTAGGGTATGGGTTAGGGTTAGGGTTAGGGCTAGTGTTAGGGTTAGGGCTCGGTTTAGGGTACGGGTTAGGATTAGGGTACGCGTTAGGGTTAGGGTAGGGGTTAGGGTTAGGGTACGCGTTAGGGTGAGGGTAGTTATTAAACCTATCCCACTCTCTAGATACCCCTTAGCACGTAAAGGAATATTATTTGGGGGTCCAGCCATGGAGAAGAGTTTAGACACGAGGAGAAGATAAGGAACACACCCATTATCAAGAAATCACATTAGGATTCTCTTTTTAACCTGTTCCTTAAAACACTAGTGCTTAGGAAATCTATTGGAGGCAGAAGCCGTGAAGGGTAGCTTAGGGTTAGGGTTAGGGTTAGGGTGAGGGTTAGGGTACGGTTTAGGGTACGGGTTCAGGGAGGGGTTCGGGTAGGGCGTAGGGTATGGGTTAGGGTTAGGGTTAGAGTTAGTGTTAGGGTTAGGGCTCGGTTTAGGGTACGGGTTAGGATTAGGGTACGCGCTAGGGTTAGGGTAGGGGTTAGGGTTAGGGTACGCGTTAGGGTGAGGGTAGTTATTAAACCTATCACACTCTCTAGATAACCCTTAGCACATAAAGGAATATTATTTGGGGGTCCAGCCATGGAGAAGAGTTTAGACACGAGGAGAAGATAAGGAACACACCCATTATCAAGAAATCACATTAGGATTCTCTTTTTAACATGTTCCTTAAAACACTAGTGCTTAGGAAATCTCTTGGAGGCAGAAGCCGTCAAGGGTAGCTTAGGGTTAGGGTTAGGGTTAGGGTGAGGGTTAGGGTACGGCTTAGGGTACGGTTTCGGGGAGGGGTTCGGGTAGGGCGTAGGGTATGGGTTAGGGTTAGGGTTAGGGCTCGGTTTAGGGTACGGGTTAGGATTAGGGTACGCGTTAGGGTTAGGGTAGGGGTTAGGGTTAGGGTATGCGATAGGGTGAGGTTAGTTATTAAACCTATCCCACTCTCTAGATACCCCTTAGCACGTAAAGGAATATTATTTGGGGGTCCAGCCATGGAGAAGAGTTTAGACACTAGGAGAAGATAAGGAACACACCCATTATCAAGAAATCACATTAGGATTCTCTTTTTAACCTGTTCCTTAAAACACTAGTGCTTAGGAAATCTATTGGAGGCAGAAGCCGTCAAGGGTAGCTTAGGGTTAGGGTTAGGGTTAGGGTGAGGGTTAGGGTACGGCTTACGATACGGGTTCGGGGAGGGGTTCGGGTAGGGCGTAGGGTATGGGTTAGGGTTAGGGTTAGGGCTAGTGTTAGGGTTAGGGCTCGGTTTAGGGTACGGGTTAGGATTAGGGTATGCGTTAGGGTTAGGGTAGGGGTTAGGGTTAGGATACTCTTTAGGGTGAGGGTAGTTATTAAACCTATCCCACTCTCTAGATACCCCTTAGCACGTAAAGGAATATTATTTGTGGGTCCAGCCATGGAGAAGGGTTTAGACACTAGGAGAAGATAAGGAACACACCCATTATCAAGAAATCACAATATGATTCTCTTTTTAAACTGTTCCTTAAAACACTAGTGCTTAGGAAATCTATTGGAGGCAGAAGCAGTCAAGGGTAGCTTAGGGTTAGGGTTAGGGTTAGGGTGAGGGTTAGGGTACCGTTTAGGGTACGGGTTCAGGGAGGGGTTCGGGTAGGGCGTAGGGTATGGTTTAGGGTTAGGGTTAGAGTTAGTGTTATGGTTAGGGCTCGGTTTAGGTTACGGGTTAGGATTAGGGTACGCGCTAGGGTTAGGGTAGGGGTTAGGGTTAGGGTACGCGTTAGGGTGAGGGTAGTTATTAAACCTATCACACTCTCTAGATACCCCTTAGCACATAAAGGAATATTATTTGGGGGTCCAGCCATGGAGAAGAGTTTAGACACGAGGAGAAGATAAGGAACACACCCATTATCAAGAAATCACATTAGGATTCTCTTTTTAACATGTTCCTTAAAACACTAGTGCTTAGGAAATCTATTGGAGGCAGAAGCCGTCAAGGGTAGCTTAGGGTTAGGGTTAGGGTTAGGGTGAGGGTTAGGGTACGGCTTAGGTTACGGGTTCGGGGAGGGGTTCGTGTAGGGCGTAGGGTATGGGTTAGGGTTAGGGTTAGGGCTCGGTTTAGGGTACAGGTTAGGATTAGGGTACGCGTTAGGGTTAGGGTAGGGGTTAGGGTTAGTGTACGCGTTCGGGTGAGGGTAGTTATTAAACCTATCCCACTCTCTAGATACCCCTTAGCACGTACAGTAATATTATTGGGGTTCCAGCCATGGAGAAGAGTTTAGACACTAGGAGAAGATAAGGAACACTCCCATTATCACGAAATCACATTAGGATTCTCTTTTTAACCTGTTCCTTAAAACACTAGTGCTTAGGAAATCTATTGGAGGCAGAAGCAGTCAAGGGTAGCTTAGGGTTAGGGTTAGGGTTAGGGTGAGGGTTAGGGTATTGCTTAGGGTACGGGTTCGGGGAGGGGTTCGGGTAGGGCGTAGGGTATGTGTTAGGGTTAGGGTTAGGGTTAGTGTTAGTGTCAGGGCTCGGTTTAGGGTACGGGTTAGGATTAGGGTACGCGTTACGGTTAGGGTAGGGGTTAGGGTTAGGGTACGCGTTAGGGTGGGGGTAGTTATTAAACCTATCACACTCTCTACATACCCCTTAGCACGTAAAGGAATATTATTTGGGGGTCCAGCCATGGAGAAGTGTTTAGACACTAGGAGAAAATAAGGAACACACCCATTATCACGAAATCACATTAGGATTCTCTTTTTAACCTGTTCCTTAAAACACTAGTGCTTAGGAAATCTATTGGAGGCAGAAGCAGTCAAGGGTAGCTTAGGGTTAGGGTTAGGGTTAGGGTGAGTGTTAGGGTACGGCTTAGGGTATGGGTTCGGGGAGGGGTTCGGGTAGGGCGTAGGGTATGGGTTAGGGTTAGGGTTAGGGCTAGTGTTAGGGTTAGGGCTCGGTTTAGGGTACGGGTTAGGATTAGGGTATGCGTTAGGGTTAGGGTAGGGGTTAGGGTTAGGATACGCTTTAGGGTGAGGGTAGTTATTAAACCTATCCCACTCTCTAGATACCCCTTAGCACGTAAAGGAATATTATTTGTGGGTCCAGCCATGGAGAAGGGTTTAGACACTAGGAGAAGATAAGGAACACACCCATTATCAAGAAATCACAATATGATTCTCTTTTTAAACTGTTCCTTAAAACACTAGTGCTTAGGAAATCTATTGGAGGCAGAAGCAGTCAAGGGTAGCTTAGGGTTAGGGTTAGGGTTAGGGTGAGGGTTAGGGTACGGCTTAGGGTACGGGTTCGGGGAGGGTTTCGGGTAGGGCGTAGGGTATGGGTTAGGGTTAGGGTTAGGGTTAGTGTTAGGGTTAGGGCTCGGTTTAGGTTACGGGTTAGGATTAGGGTACTCGTTATGGTTAGGGTAGCGGTTAGGGTTAGGGTACGCGTTAGGGTGAGGGTAGTTATTAAACCTATCACACTCTCTAGATACCCCTTAGCACGTAAAGGAATATTATTTGGGGGTCCAGCCATGGAGAAGAGTTTAGACACTAGGAGAAGATAAGGAACACACCCATTATCACGAAATCACATTAGGATTCTCTTTTTAACCTGTTCCTTAAAACACTAGTGCTTAGGAAATCTATTGGAGGCAGAAGCAGTCAAGGGTAGCTTAGGGTTAGGGTTAGGTTTAGGGTGAGGGTTAGGGTACGGCTTAGGGTACGGGTTCGGGGAGGGGTTCGGGTAGGGCGTAGGGTATGGGTTAGGGTTAGGGTTAGGGCTAGTGTTAGGGTTAGGGCTCGGTTTAGGGTACGGGTTAGGATAAGGGAACGCGTTAGGGTTAGGGTAGGGGTTAGGGTTAGGGTACGCGTTATGGTGAGGGTAGTTATTAAACCTATCCCACTCTCTAGATACCCCTTAGCACGTAAAGGAATATTATTTGGGG
This sequence comes from Balaenoptera acutorostrata, assembly GCF_949987535.1. Classification (NCBI taxonomy): domain Eukaryota; kingdom Metazoa; phylum Chordata; class Mammalia; order Artiodactyla; family Balaenopteridae; genus Balaenoptera; species Balaenoptera acutorostrata. The sequence continues at coordinate 304,997 of NW_026646094.1, read as the reverse complement.
GTCCAGCCATGGAGAAGAGTTTAGACACGAGGAGAAGATAAGGAACACACCCATTATCAAGAAATCACATTAGGATTCTCTTTTTAACCTGTTCCTTAAAACACTAGTGCTTAGGAAATCTATTGGAGGCAGAAGCCGTGAAGGGTAGCTTAGGGTTAGGGTTAGGGTTAGGGTGAGGGTTAGGGTACGGTTTAGGGTACGGGTTCAGGGAGGGGTTCGGGTAGGGCGTAGGGTATGGGTTAGGGTTAGGGTTAGAGTTAGTGTTAGGGTTAGGGCTCGGTTTAGGGTACGGGTTAGGATTAGGGTACGCGCTAGGGTTAGGGTAGGGGTTAGGGTTAGGTTACGCGTTAGGGTGAGGGTAGTTATTAAACCTATCACACTCTCTAGATAACCCTTAGCACATAAAGGAATATTATTTGGGGGTCCAGCCATGGAGAAGAGTTTAGACACGAGGAGAAGATAAGGAACACACCCATTATCAAGAAATCACATTAGGATTCTCTTTTTAACATGTTCCTTAAAACACTAGTGCTTAGGAAATCTCTTGGAGGCAGAAGCCGTCAAGGGTAGCTTAGGGTTAGGGTGAGGGTTAGGGTACGGCTTAGGGTACGGTTTCGGGGAGGGGTTCGGGTAGGGCGTAGGGTATGGGTTAGGGTTAGGGTTAGGGCTCAGTTTAGGGTACGGGTTAGGATTAGGGTACGCGTTAGGGTTAGGGTAGGGGTTAGGGTTAGGGTATGCGATAGGGTGAGGTTAGTTATTAAACCTATCCCACTCTCTAGATACCCCTTAGCACGTAAAGGAATATTATTTGGGGGTCCAGCCATGGAGAAGAGTTTAGACACTAGGAGAAGATAAGGAACACACCCATTATCAAGAAATCACATTAGGATTCTCTTTTTAACCTTTTCCTTAAAACACTAGTGCTTAGGAAATCTATTGGAGGCAGAAGCCGTCAAGGGTAGCTTAGGGTTAGGGTTAGGGTTAGGGTGAGGGTTAGGGTACGGCTTACGATACGGGTTCGGGGAGGGGTTCGGGTAGGGCGTAGGGTATGGGTTAGGGTTAGGGTTAGGGCTAGTGTTAGGGTTAGGGCTCGGTTTAGGGTACGGGTTAGGATTAGGGTATGCGTTAGGGTTAGGGTAGGGGTTAGGGTTAGGATACTCTTTAGGGTGAGGGTAGTTATTAAACCTATCCCACTCTCTAGATACCCCTTAGCACGTAAAGGAATATTATTTGTGGGTCCAGCCATGGAGAAGGGTTTAGACACTAGGAGAAGATAAGGAACACACCCATTATCAAGAAATCACAATATGATTCTCTTTTTAAACTGTTCCTTAAAACACTAGTGCTTAGGAAATCTATTGGAGGCAGAAGCAGTCAAGGGTAGCTTAGGGTTAGGGTTAGGGTTAGGGTGAGGGTTAGGGTACGGCTTAGGGTACGGGTTCGGGGAGGGTTTCGGGTAGGGCGTAGGGTATGGGTTAGGGTTAGGGTTAGGGTTAGTGTTAGGGTTAGGGCTCGGTTTAGGGTACGGGTTAGGATTAGGGTACTCGTTAGGGTTAGGGTAGCGGTTAGGGTTAGGGTACGCGTTAGGGTGAGGGTAGTTATTAAACCTATCACACTCTCTAGATACCCCTTAGCACATAAAGGAATATTATTTGGGGGTCCAGCCATGGAGAAGAGTTTAGACACGAGGAGAAGATAAGGAACACACCCATTATCAAGAAATCACATTAGGATTCTCTTTTTAACCTGTTCCTTAAAACACTAGTGCTTAGGAAATCTATTGGAGGCAGAAGCCGTCAAGGGTAGCTTAGGGTTAGGGTTAGGGTTAGGGTGAGGGTTAGGGTACGGTTTAGGGTACGGGTTCAGGGAGGGGTTCGGGTAGGGCGTAGGGTATGGTTTAGGGTTAGGGTTAGAGTTAGTGTTATGGTTAGGGCTCGGTTTAGGGTACGGGTTAGGATTAGGGTACGCGCTAGGGTTAGGGTAGGGGTTAGGGTTAGGGTACGCGTTAGGGTGAGGGTAGTTATTAAACCTATCACACTCTCTAGATACCCCTTAGCACATAAAGGAATATTATTTGGGGGTCCAGCCATGGAGAAGAGTTTAGACACGAGGAGAAGATAAGGAACACACCCATTATCAAGAAATCACATTAGGATTCTCTTTTTAACATGTTCCTTAAAACACTAGTGCTTAGGAAATCTATTGGAGGCAGAAGCCGTCAAGGGTAGCTTAGGGTTAGGGTTAGGGTTAGGGTGAGGGTTAGGGTACGGCTTAGGTTACGGGTTCGGGGAGGGGTTCGTGTAGGGCGTAGGGTATGGGTTAGGGTTAGGGTTAGGGCTCGGTTTAGGGTACAGGTTAGGATTAGGGTACGCGTTAGGGTTAGGGTAGGGGTTAGGGTTAGTGTACGCGTTCGGGTGAGGGTAGTTATTAAACCTATCCCACTCTCTAGATACCCCTTAGCACGTACAGTAATATTATTGGGGTTCCAGCCATGGAGAAGAGTTTAGACACTAGGAGAAGATAAGGAACACTCCCATTATCACGAAATCACATTAGGATTCTCTTTTTAACCTGTTCCTTAAAACACTAGTGCTTAGGAAATCTATTGGAGGCAGAAGCAGTCAAGGGTAGCTTAGGGTTAGGTTTAGGGTTAGGGTGAGGGTTAGGGTACGGGTTAGGATTAGGGTACGCGTTAGTGTTAGGGTAGGGGTTAGGGTTAGGGTACGCTTTAGGGTGAGGGTAGTTATTAAACCTATCCCACTCTCTAGATACCCCTTAGCACGTAAAGGAATATTATTTGGGGGTCCAGCCATGGAGAAGTGTTTAGACACTAGGAGAAGATAAGGAACACACCCATTATCAAGAAATCACAATATGATTCTCTTTTTAAACGGTTCCTTAAAACACTAGTGGTTAGGAAACCTATTGGAGGCAGAAGCAGTCAAGGGTAGCTTAGGGTTAGGGTTAGGGTTAGGGTGAGGTTTAGGGTACGGCTTAGGGTACGGTTTCGGGGAGGGGTTCGGGTAGGGCGTAGGGTATGGTTTAGGGTTAGAGTTAGGGTTAGTGTTAGGGTTAGGGCTCGGTTTAGGGTACGGGTTAGGAGTAGGGTACTCGTTAGGGTTAGCGTAGCGGTTAGGGTTAGGCTACGCGTTAGGGTGAGGGTAGTTATTAAACCTATCACATTCTCTAGATACCCCTTAGCACGTAAAGGAATATTATTTGGGGGTCCAGCCATGGAGAAGAGTTTAGACACTACGAGAAGATAAGGAACACACCCATTATCACGAAATCACATTAGGATTCTCTTTTTAACCTGTTCCTTAAAACACTAGTGCTTAGGAAATCTATTGGAGGCAGAAGCAGACAAGGGTAGCTTAGGGTTAGGGTTAGGGTTAGGGTGAGGGTTAGGGTACGGCTTAGGGTACGGGTTCGGGGAGGGGTTCGGGTAGGGCGTAGGGTATGGGTTAGGGTTAGGGTTAGGGCTAGTGTTAGGGTTAGGGCTCGGTTTAGGGTACGGGTTAGGATTAGGGTACGCGTTAGGGTTAGGGTAGGGGTTAGGGTTAGGGTACGCGTTAGGGTGAGGGTAGTTATTAAACCTATCCCACTCTCTAGATACCCCTTAGCACGTAAAGGAATATTATTTGGGGGTCCAGCTATGGAGAAGAGTTTAGACACGAGGAGAAGATAAGGAACACACCCATTATCAAGAAATCACATTAGGATTCTCTTTTTAACCTGTTCCTTAAAACACTAGTGCTTAGGAAATCTATTGGAGGCAGAAGCCGTCAAGGGTAGCTTAGGGTTAGGGTTAGGGTTAGGGTGAGGGTTAGGGTACGGTTTAGGGTATGGGTTCAGGGAGGGGTTCGGGTAGGGCGTAGGGTATGGGTTAGGGTTAGGGTTAGAGTTAGTGTTAGGGTTAGGGCTCGGTTTAGGATATGGGTTAGGATTAGGGTACGCGCTAGGGTTAGGGTAGCGGTTAGGGTTAGGGTACGCGTTAGCGTGAGGGTAGTTATTAAACCTATCCCACTCTCTAGATACCCCTTAGCACGTATAGGAATATTATTTGGGGGTCCAGCCATGGAGAAGAGTTTAGACACGAGGAGAAGATAAGGAACACACCCATTATCAAGAAATCACATTAGGATTCTCTTTTTAACATGTTCCTTAAAACACTAGTGCTTAGGAAATCTATTGGAGGCAGAAGCCGTCAAGGGTAGCTTAGGGTTAGGGTTAGGGTTAGGGTGAGGGTTAGGGTACGGCTTAGGGTACGGGTTCGGGGAGGGGTTCGGGTAGGGCGTAGGGTATGGGTTAGGGTTAGGGTTAGGGCTCGGTTTAGGGTACAGGTTAGGATTAGGGTACGCGTTAGGGTTAGGGTAGGGGTTAGGGTTACTGTACGCTTTAGGGTGAGGGGAGTTATTAAACCTATCCCACTCTCTAGATACCCCTTAGCACGTAAAGGAATATTATTTGGGAGTCCAGCCATGGAGAAGAGTTTAGACACTAGGAGAAGATAAGGAACACACCCATTATCAAGAAATCACCATATGATTCTCTTTTTAAACTCTTCCTTAAAACACTAGTGCTTAGGAAATCTATTGGAGGCAGAAGCAGTCAAGGGTAGCTTAGGGTTAGCGTTAGGGTTAGGGTGAGGGTTAGGGTACGGCTTAGGGTACGGGTTCGGGGAGGGGTTCGGGTAGGGCGTAGGCTATGGGTTAGGGTTAGTGTTAGGGTTAGTGTTAGGGTTAGGGCTCGGTTTAGGGTACGGGTTAGGATTAGGGTACGCGTTAGGTTTAGGGTAGAGGTTAGGGTTAGGGTATGCGATAGGGTGAGGTTAGTTATTAAACCTATCCCACTCTCTAGATAACCCTTAGCACGTAAAGGAATATTATTTGGGGGTCCAGCCATGGAGAAGAGTTTAGACACTAGGAGAAGATACGGAACACACCCATTATCAAGAAATCACATTAGGATTCTCTTTTTAACCTGTTCCTTAAAAC